>NC_053023.1:514848905-515032224 GCF_003073215.2 Triticum urartu | reverse complement strand
TATATATAGGCAAGGTATTACTTACCTTTGTTCTCCTCGAGCTGCCTCTTGGCAAGGCCGAGCTCTTTCTCGGACCCCTCGAGGTCCTGCTTCAGTGTGGCGACCTCTGCAGTCAGTGCGGTAGAGGTCAGCAGCGAAGCCTGCATACGCATATAGACATACTTATATTAGACTCCTGCAGATATTATTTGATCCTCTATTTGGCTTTTCTTTGTGAACACCAAATAGAGCATCAGGGGCTACTGTCTATGCGGTAATATTTTCCCTATATTTTAAATACTTACCTGAAAGCCTGTTAGAAGGCTGGTACAGGCTTCAGTCAGTCCGCTCTTGGTGAACTGAACCTTCTTGATCACCGCACTCATAATAGTGCGGTTCTCTTCATCGATGGAAGCACCACAAAGCGCTCCCAGCAGGTTGTCCGGTGCCTCTGGATGGACAGAGGTCACTGGCACGGGCGTCTTACCACTTTTGGAAGGGGGCCGCCTGCTTGAGTCCGGAACCACTGGACGTTCAGGCGCGTTGTTCGGCTGAGAGCCGAACTTGGAGCCTCCGGGAGCTTTGCTCCCTTTGCTCCTGGAGTCCGGAAGGTCGCCTTGACGCGCCTCCGGGACTGTCTCCCCCCTGCTCGGTGCCCCTTGAGATAATACCTCGGCATTTTTCGTAGGGCAAGGGGAGGAGGCGGTCGGAAGTGGATCGCTATCCATATCCAACGAATCCAAGGAGCCGTCCGACGAGGATACATCGATACGGGCTTGGGCGTTCTTCATAATCATATTCGGCATTAGGAGAATCAGTGCGACAAAGGTATGCTATTAGTTACTTTGGTATCCGAATACTTACGAATTCGCCAGGGGCTTGACCCTAAGCAGCCACTCGTCTTCGCCTTCGGCGGCGGTGGTAGAGCAGTCCGGAAGGAGAGTCCTTCCTTTCTTGGACCCTTCAGCCTCCCCGGTTGGGGCAGCCTTCCTTTTCTTGTCTCCCTCGGCTGGAGGGGGAGCATCTTCATCTTCCTCCTCCTCGTTTCCATGGGAGGAGTGCGCGGCAGAGTTATCGGACGATGAGTCCGATACCACCTGGCGCCGAGAACTCTTTCGGGTTCCCTTGGCCTTCTTCTTGTCCTTCTCCGGCACCTTATAAGGAGTCGGAGTCAGCATCTCCGTCAGGAGAGCGTCCACAGTGTCTTCGGGCAGAGGGGTCGGACAGTCAATCTGCTCCGATGCCTCCACCCAGTCCTGTCAAAGGCATGGGAGCTCAGACCCTGCACATGGTTAAGCTATGGGAAATAAATATCCTACCAGATGTACAGAAATTACCGAATCCGCAGGGCGCTTCGCGCTTAGCCCACGGTCCTCGGTGAGAGAGGGAGGGACCTCGGCGCCCTTGAATAGCACCCTCTAGACGTCTTTGTGCATCGTGTCGAAGAGCTCGCTTAGAATCTGGTGCCGGGGTGGGTCGAACTCCCATAAGTTGAAATCCCGTTGTTGACACGGGAGGATCCAGTGGAAGAGCATGACCTGGACTATGTTGACAAGCTTAAGTTTCTTGCTTGCCATGTTTCAGATACACTTTTGGAGTCCGTCCAGCTCCACCGATGAACCCCAGGACAGGTGAGGGAGTCCTGGATTAGGGGGTGTTCGGATAGCCGAACTATACCTTCAGCCGGACTCCTGGACTATGAAGATACAAGATTGAAGACTCTGTCCCGTGTCCGGAAGGGACTTTCCTTGGCGTGGAAGGCAAGCTTGGCGATACGGATGTTCAGATCTCCTACCATTGTAACCGACTCTAAGTAACCCTAACCCTCTCCGGTGTCTATATAAACCGGGGGGTTTTAGTCCGTAGGACAACATACACATCAACAATCATACCATAGGCTAGCTTCTAGGGTTTAGCCTCTCTGATCTCGTGGTAGATCTACTCTTGTACTACCCATATCATCAATATTAATCAAGCAGGACGTAGGGTTTTACCTCCATCGAGAGGGCCCGAACCTGGGTAAAACTTCGTGTCCCTTGCCTCCGGTTACCATCCGGCCTAGACGCACAGTTCGGGACCCCCTACCCGAGATCCGCCGGTTTTGACACCGACATTGGTGCTTTCATTGAGAGTTCCTCTGTGCCGTCGCCGTCAGGCCCGATGGCTCCTACGATCATTAATGGCGATGCAGTCCAGGGTGAGACCTTCCTCCCCGGACAGATCTTCGTCTTTGGCGGCTTCGCACTTCGGGCCAATTCACTTGGCCATCTAGAGCAGATCAAAAGCTATGCCCTTGGCCATCAGGTTAGATTCGGAAATTTAAACTACATGGCTGACATCCGCGGGGACTTGATCTTCGGCGGATTCGAACCACCGCCAAGCATGCCGCACTGTCACGACGAGCATGATCTAGCTCTGCCGCCGAACAGTGCCCTGGAGGCCAAACCCGCATCGGCTCCGACCCTTAGTTCGGAGCCAACCGCGCCGATCGAGGATGGGCGGTTGGACGCCACCTCGGGGGATGTGATCCCAACGGCGGTTGAGCCGAACACCAGCCCCATACTCTGCGAGACTCGTGACTCCATGGAGCCGGATTCTTCTCCGGACTCCGAACCCTCCGCGCCCCTGCCGATCGAATCCGATTGGGCACCGATCATGGAGTTCACGGCCGCGGACGTCTTTCAGCACTCGCCTTTCGGCGATATCCTGAGGTCACTAAAGTCTCTCTCTTTATCAGGAGAGCCCTGGCCGGACTACGGTCAGCAAGGTTGGGGTACGGACGATGAAGAAATTCAAAACCCACCCACCACCCACTTTGTAGCCGACATGCTCGACTACGACTCCGAAGACATCGACGGTATGGACGCCAATGAAGGAGATGATGAAGAACCAGCACCTACTAGGCCCTGGAAAGCCACCTCGTCATATGACATATACATGGTGGACACCCCAAAAGAGGGAGAGGGCGATGGAACAGCGGAGGATGACCCCTCCAAGAAACAGCCCAAGCGCCGGCGTCAGTGGCGCCGCTCAAAATCCTGCCAACACAAAAATGGTGATTCCAGCACGGGAGATAATAATACTCCGGAGAGTGCCGAAGAAAACCCCCTCCAGCAAGGTTTAGCACAGGAGGATGGAGAAACCAGCCCTCATGAGAGAGCAGCAGACAGAGAGGTCGAGAACGATAATTATATGCCTCCCTCCGAAGACAAGGCAAGCCTCGACGACGACGAATTCGTCGTGCCAGAGGATCCCGTTGAGCAAAAGCATTTCCAACACGGGCTTATGTCCACGGCAAGAAGCCTCAAGAAAAAACAGCAACAACTTCAAGCTGATCAAGATTTGCTGGTTGACAGATGGACCGAAGTCCTTGCGGCCGAAGAGCATAAACTCGAACGCCCCTCCAAGAGTTACCCAAAGCGCAGGTTGCTACCCCAATTAGAGGAGGAAGCACTTGATGCGGCCGAACGGCCACCTCGTGGCCGTGACAAAGAGGCCTCCCGGCCCTCCACTCAAGCCGCACCCCGTACCAAGGCACGGGAATATGCGCCGGACTTACGAGACATGTTGGAGGACAAGGCAAGGCAAACACGATTGATCTACAGATCGCGTGGGCACCCCATGGCTCGAGACGGTAACCGTCACGCCGGCCACAAATTCGGCAGGGCCGAACACAGTAGACAAAACTCATTGGAGCTACGTCATGATATCGCCCAGTACAGAGGCGCCGCACACCCACTGTGCTTTACAGACGAAATAATGGATCATCAAATCCCCGAGGGTTTCAAACCCATAAACATCGAATCATATGATGGCACAACAGACCCTGCGGTATGGATCGAGGATTATCTCCTTCATATCCACATGGCCCGCGGCGATGATTTTCACGTCATCAACCTCCCACTCAAGCTTAAAGGACCAGCTCGGCATTGGCTCAACAGCTTGCCAACAGGATCAATCAGTTGTTGGGAGGACCTGGAAGCCGCATTCCTCGACAATTTCCAGGGCACTTATGTGCGACCCCCATACGCCGATGACCTAAGTCACGTAATTCAGCAGCCAGAGGAATCGGCCAGGCAATTCTGGACACGGTTCCTAACAAAGAAAAATCAAATAGTCGATTGTCCAGACGCTGAGGCCCTAGCAGCCTTCAAGCACAATATCCGTGACGAGTGGCTGGCCCGGCACCTTGGACAGGAAAAGCCGAAATCTACAGCAGCACTCACGACACTCATGACCCGCTTTTGTGCGGGAGAAGACAGCTGGCTTGCTCATAGCAACAATATGACCAAGAACCCTGGTAGTTCAGACACCAGGGACATTAGTGGCAGGTCACGTCGCAACAAGCAGAAGCGCCGCATTAACGACGACAATGCTGAGGATACGGCAGTTAATGCCGGATTCAGAGGCTCTAAATCCGGTCAGCAGAAAAAGCCATTCAAAAGGAATCCTAGGGGCCCATCCAGCTTGGACCAAATACTCGACCGCTTGTGCCAAATACATGGCACCCCTGAAAACCGGCCAATCACACCAACAGGGATTGTTGGGTGTTCAAGCAGGCAGGCAAGTTAAGCGCCGACAATGAAGACAAGGGGCTGCATAGCGATGACGACGAGGAGCCCCGGCCGCCGAACAACAATGGACAGAAGGGTTTTCCCCCACAAGTGCGGACAGTGAACATGATATACGCCACCCATGTCCCAAAAAGGGAGCGGAAGCGCGCGTTAAGGGATGTATACGTGGTAGAGCCAGTCGCCCCAAAGTTCAACCCATGGTCCTCCTGCCCGATCACCTTTCATCGAAGAGACCATCCCACTAGCATCCGTCATGGCGGATTTGCCGCATTGGTTCTAGACCCAATTATTGACGGATTTCATCTCACTAGAGTCCTCATGGACGGCGGCAGCAGCCTGAACCTGCTTTACCAGGATACAGTGCGAAAAATGGGCATCGATCCCTCGAGGATTAAGCCCACCAAAACGACCTTTAAAGGCGTAATACTAGGTGTAGAGGCCAACTGTACAGGCTCAGTCACACTTGAAGTGGTCTTCGGATCCCCGGATAATTTCCGAAGCGAGGAATCGGTCTTCGACATAGTCCCATTCCGGAGTGGATATCATGCACTGCTCGGACGAACCGCATTCGCCAAATTCAATGCGGTATCGCACTACGCTTACCTTAAGCTCAATATGCCAGGCCCTCGTGGAGTAATTATGGTCAATGGAAACACCGAACGCTCCCTCCAAACGGAGGAGCACACGGCGGCCCTTGAAGCGGAAGTACAAAGCAGCCTCTCCAGGTAGTTCTCTAGTCTGGCCATTAAATGTCCGAACACCGTCAAGCGCGCCCGTAGTAACCTACAACAAGACCGCCTAGCACGTTCCAAGCAGGTGTAGCAGTACGGCCCCAACCCCAACCCTAGTAAAAAGGCGACGCCAGTACTTCGCGTACATAATTAAGCTCTAGAAATACCATGGGCATAGGGGGAGGTGTTGGAAATATGCCCTAGAGGCAATAATAAATTAGTTATTATTATATTTCCTAGTTCATGACAATCGTTTATTATCCATGCTAGAATTGTATTGATAGGAAACTCAGATACATGTATGGATACATAGAGAACACCATGTCCCTAGTAAGCCTCTAGTTGACTAGCTCGTTGATCAATAGATGGTTACGGTTTCCTGACCATGGACATTGGATGTCGTTGATAACGGGATCACATCATTGGGAGAATGATGTGATGGACAAGACCCAAACCTAAGCCTAGCACAAAGATCGTGTAGTTCGTATGCTAAAGCTTTTCTAATGTCAAGTATCATTTCCTTAGACCATGAGATTGTGCAACTCCCGGATACCGTAGGAATACCTTGGGTGTGCCAAACGTCACAACGTAACTGGGTGGCTATAAAGGTACACTACAGGTATCTCCGAAAGTGTCTATTGGGTTGGCACGAATCGAGACTGGGATTTGTCACTCCGTGTGACGGAGAGGTATCTCTGGGCCCACTCGGTAGGACATCATCATAATGTGCACAATGTGATCAAGGAGTTGATCACGGGATAATGTGTTACGGAACGAGTAAAGAGACTTGCCGGTAACGAGATTGAACAAGGTATCGGGATACCGACGATCGAATCTCGGGCAAGTACAATACCGCTAGACAAAGGGAATTGTATACGGGATTGATCGAATCCTCGACATCGTGGTTCATCCGATGAGATCATCGTGGAACATGTGGGAACCAACATGGGTATCCAGATCCCGCTGTTGGTTATTGACCGAAGAACATCTCGGTCATGTCTGCATGGTTCCCGAACCCGTAGGGTCTACACACTTAAGGTTCGATGACGCTAGGGTTATAAGGAATAGATATACATGGTTACCGAATGTTGTTCGGAGTCCCTGATGAGATCCCGGATGTCACGAGGAGTTCCGGAATGGTCCGGAGGTAATGATTTATATATGGGAAGTCCTGTTTTGGTCACCGGAAAAGTTTCGGGTTTTATCGGTAACGTACCAGGACCACCGGGAGGGTCCCGGGGGTCCACCAAGTGGGGCCACCAGCCCCGGAGGGCAGCATGGGCCAAGTGTGGGAGGGGACCAGCCCCAGGTGGGCTGGTGCGCCCCCCCACCAAGGCCCAAGGCACAAGGGAGAGTGGAAGGGGGCAAACCCTAGGCTCAGATGGGCCTAAGGCCCACCTAGTGGTGTGCCCCCCTCTCTCCCCCCTTGGCCGCCCCCCTAGATGGGATCTAGGGCTGGATGCCACCCCTAGGGGTGGAAACCTAGGTGGGGCGCAGCCCCTCCCCTCCCCCTATATATACTTGAGGTTTTGGGCTGCTAGACACACGATTTGATCTCTCCCTAGTGTAGCCCTACCTCTCTCCTCCTCGTCTCTTGCGGTGCTTGGCGAAGCCCTGCTGGAGTACCACGCTCCTCCACCACCACCACGCCATTGTGCTGCTGCTGGATGGAGTCTTCCTCAACCTCTCCCTCTCTCCTTGCTGGATCAAGGCATGGGAGACATCACTGGGCTGTACGTGTGTTGAACGCGGAGGTGCCGTCCGTTCGGCACTAGGATCTCCGTTGATTTGGATCACGACGAGTACGACTCCTTCAACCCTGTTCTCTTGAACGCTTCCGCATAGCGATCTACAAGGGTATGTAGATGCACTCTCCTTCCCCTCGTTGCTGGTTTCTCCATAGATAGATCTTGGTGACACGTAGGAAAATTTTGAATTTCTGCTACGTTCCCCAACAGTGGCATCATGAGCTAAGTCTATTGCGTAGATTCTATGCACGAGTAGAACACAAAGTAGTTGTGGGCGTTGATTTTGTTCAATATGCTTACCGTTACTAGTCCAATCTTGATTCGGTGGCATTGTGGGATGAAGCGGCCCGGACCGACCTTACACGTACTCTTACGTGAGACTGGTTCCACCGACTGACATGCACTAGTTGCATAAGGTGGCTAGCGGGTGTCTGTCTCTCCCACTTTAGTCGGATAGGATTCGATGAAAAGGGTCCTTATGAAGGGTAAATAGCAATTGGCATATCACGTTGTGGTCTTTGCGTAGGTAAGAAACGTTCTTGCTAGAAACCCATAGCAGCCACGTAAAACATGCAAACAACAATTAGAGGACGTCTAACTTGTTTTTGCAAGGTATGCTATGTGATGTGATATGGCCAAAAGGATGTGATGAATGATATATGTGATGTATGAGATTGATCATGTTCTTGTAATAGGAATCACGACTTGCATGTCGATGAGTATGACAACCGGCAGGAGCCATAGGAGTTGTCTTTATTTATTGTATGACCTGCGTGTCATTGAACAACGCCATGTAATTACTTTACTTTATTGCTAACCGGTAGCCATAGTAGTAGAAGTAATAGTTTACGAGCAACTTCATGGAGACACGATGATGGAGATCATGGTGTCATGCCGGTGACAAGATGATCTTGGAGCCCCAAGATGGAGATCAAAGGAGCTATATGATATTGGCCATATCATGTCACTATTATTTGATTGCATGTGATGTTTATCATGTTTTTGCATCTTGTTTACTTAGAACGACGGTAGTAAATAATATGATCCCTCATAATAATTTCAAGAAAGTGTTCCCCCTAACTGTGCACCGTTGCGACAGTTTGTTGTTTCGAAGCACCACGTGGTGATCGGGTGTGATAGATTCTAACGTTCACATACAACGGGTGTAAGACAGATTTACACACGCAAAACACTTAGGTTGACTTGACGAGCCTAGCATGTACAGACATGGCCTCGGAACACAAGAGACCGAAAGGTCGAGCATGAGTCGTATGGTAGATACGATCAACATGAAGATGTTCACCGATGATGACTAGTCCGTCTCACGTGATGATCGGACACGGCCTAGTTGACTCGGATCATGTAATCACTTAGATGACTAGAGGGATGTCTATCTGAGTGGGAGTTCATAAGATGAACTTAATTATCCTGAACATAGTCAAAAGATCTTCGCAAATTATGTCATATCTCGCGCTTCAGTTCTACTGTTTAGATATGTTCCTAGAGAAAATTTAGTTGAAAGATGATAGTAGCAATTATGCGGACTAGGTCCGTAAACTGAGGATTGTCCTCATTGCTTCATAGAAGGCTTATGTCCTAAATGCACCGCTCAGTGTGCTGAACCTCGAACGTCGTCTGTGGATGTTGCGAACATCTGACATACACATTTTGATAACTACGTGATAGTTCAGTTAAATGGTTTAGAGTTGAGGCACCGAAGACGTTTTGAAACGCCGCAAAACATATGAGATGTTTCGAGGGCTGAAATTGGGATTTCAGGCTCGTGCCCACGTCAAGAGGTATGAGACCTCCGACAATTTTCTTAGCCTGCAAACTGAGGAGAAAAGCTCAATTGTTGAGCTTGTGCTCAGATTGTCTGATTACAACAATCATTTGAATCAAGTGGGAGTTGATCTTCCAGATGAGATAGTGATGTTTCTCCGAAGTCATTACCACCAAGCTGCTAGAGCTTCGTGATGAACTATAATATATCAGGGACATATATGATGATCCTTGAGATATTCGCGATGTTTGACAACACAAAAGTAGAAATCAAGAAGGAGCATCAATTGTTGATGGTTGGTGAAACCACTAGTTTCAAGAAGGGCAAGGGCAAAAAGGGATGCTTCATGAAACGGCAAATCAGCTGCTGCTCTAGTGAAGAAACCCAAGGTTGAACCCAAACCCGAGACTAAGTGCTTCTGTAATAAGGGGAACAGCCACTGGAGCAGAATTACCCTAGATACTTGGTAGATGAGAAGGTTGTCGATAGAAGTATATTGGATATACATTATGTTAATGTGTACTTTACTAGTACTCCTAGTAGCACCAGGGTATTAGATACCGGTTCGGTTGCTAAGTGTTAGTAACTCGAAATAAAAGCTACGGAATAAACGGAGACTAGCTAAAGGTGAGATGACGATATGTGTTGGAAGTATTTCCAAGGTTGATCAAATATCGTACGCTCCCTCTACCATCGAGATTGGTATTAAAACCTAAATAATTGTTATTTGGTGTTTGCGTTGAGCATAGACATGATTGGATTATGTCTATCGCGACACGGTTATTCATTTAAGGAGAATAATGGTTACTCTGTTTATTTGAATAATACCATCCCGATCGTAGTGATACACATTTTCATGCCAAAGGTATAAGATAGTAATGATAGTACCACACAAATGTGGCACTGAAATTTGAGTCATATTGGTATAAAACGCATGAAGAAGCTCCATGTTGAAGGATCTTTGGACTCACTCATTTTTGAAAAGTTTGAGACATGCGAACCATGTCTATTGGTGTATATGCATGAAGAAACTCCATGCAAATGGACCGTTTGGACTCACTTGATTTTGAATCACTTGAGACATGCAAATCATACCACATGGGCAAGATGACTGAAAGCCTCGTTTTCAGTAAAATGGAACTAGAAAGCAACTTGTTGGAAGTAATACATTTTGATGTGTGCAGTCCAATGAGTGCTGAGGCATGTAGTGGATATCGTTATGTTCTTGCTTCACAGATGATTTGAGTAGATGTTGAGTATATTTACTTGATGAATCATGAGTCTGAATTATTGAAAGGTTCAAGTAATTTCAGGGTGAAGTTGAAAGATCGTCGCGACAAGAGGATAAAATATCTATGATATGATCATAGAGATGAATATCTGAATTACGAGTTTGGCACAGAATTAAGACATTGCGGAAATTGTTTCACAACTAATACAGCCTGGAACACCATAGTGTGATGGTGTGTCCGAACATCATAACTGCACCCTATTGGATATGATGCATACCATGATGTCTCTTATCGAATTACCACGATAGTTTATGGGTTAGGCATTAGAGACAACCACATTCACTTTAAATAGGGCACCACGTAATTCCGATGAGATGACACTGTATGAACTATGGTTTAGAGAAACCTAAGCTGTCATTTCTTAAAAGTTTGGGGCTGCGACGCTTATGTGAAAAAGTTTCAGGCTGATAAGCTCGAACCCAAAGCGGATAAATGCATCTTCATAGGACACCCAAAACAGTTGGGTATACCTCCTGTCTCAGATCCGAAAGCAATAAGGGATTGTTTCTAGAATCGGATCCTTTCTCGAGGAAAAGTTTCTCTCAAAAGAATTGAGTGGGAGGATGGTGTAGACTTGATGAGGTTGTTGAACCGTCTCTTCAACTAGTGTGTGGCAGGGCATAGGAAGTTGTTCCTGTGGCACCTACACCAATTGAAGTGGAAGTTTATGATAGTGATCATGAAACTTCAGATCAAGTCACTACCAAACCTCGTAGGATGACAAGGATGCGTACTACTTCAGAGTGGTACGTAATCCTGTCTTGGAAGTCATGTTGCTAGACAACAATGAACCTACGATCTATGGAGAAGCGATGGTGGGCCCGGATTCCGATAAATGGCTCGAGGCCATAAAATTCGAGAGAGGATCCATGTATGAAAACAAAGTGTAGACTTTGGCAGAACGGCTCGATGGTCGTAAGGCTATTGAGTACAGATGGATTTTAAAAGGAAGACGGACAATGATGGTAAGTATCACCATTAAGAAAGCTCGACTTGTCGTTAAGATTTTTTTTTCCGACAAGTTCAAGGAGTTGACTATGATGAGACTTTCTCACTCGTAGCGATGCTAAGAGTCTGTTGGAATTATATTAGCGATTACTGCATTATTTATGAAATCTTGCAGATAGGATGTCAAAACATTGTTTCCTCGACGATTTTCTTGAGGAAAGGTTGTATGTGATACAACCGGAAGGTTTTGTCAATCCTGAAAGATGCTAATAAAGTATGCAAAGCTCCAGCAATCCTTCTAAGGACTGGAGTAAGCATCTCGGAGTTGGAATGCATGCTTTGATGAGATGATCAAAGATATTGGGTGTATACGAAGTTTATGAGAAACTTGTATTTCCAAAGAAGTGAGTGGGAGCACTATAGAATTTCTGATGAATATATGTTGTTGACATGTTGTTGATCAGAAATGACGTAGAATTTCTGGAAAGCATATAGGGTTATTTGGAAAGTGTTTTTCAATGGAAAGCCTGGATTAAGCTACTTGAACATTGAGCATCAAGATCTATAAGGATAGATCAAAACGCTTAATGGTACTTTCAAATGAGCACATATCTTGACATGATCTTGAAGGTGTTCAAGATGGATCAGTCAAAGAAGGAGTTCTTGCCTGAGTTGTAAGGTATGAAGTTAAGACTTAAAGCTCGACCACGGCAGAAGAAAGAGGAAGGACGAAGGTCGTCCCCTATGCTTTTGTCATAGGCTCTATACGGTATGCCATGCTGAGTACCGCACCTGATGTGTGCCTTGGCACATATCTGGCAAGAGGATACAAAGGTAATCTAGGAGTAGATCACCAGATAGCGGTCTAAATTATCCTTAGAGGAATAAGGATATGTTTCTTGGTTATGGAGGTGATAAAGAGTTCGACGTAAAGAGTTACGTCGGTGCAAGCTTAACACCTATCTGGATAGCTCTGAGTAGAGATACCGAATACGTATAGTGGAGCAACCATTTGGAATAGCTCCAAGTGGAGCGTGGAAGCAGCATTTATAATATGACCTAGAGATTTGCAAAGTCCATACGGATTTGATTGTTGCAGACCCGTTGACTAAAACCTCTCTCACAAGCAAAACGTGATCAAATCCCAGAACTCATTGAGTCTTAATCACATGATGATGTGAACTAGTTTAGTGACACTAGTAAACTCTTTGGATGTTGGTCACATGGCGATGTGACCTGTGAATGTTAATCACATGGCGATGTGAACTAGATTATTGACTCTAGTGCAAGTGGGAGACTGTTGGAAATATGCCCTAGGGGCAATAATAAATTAGTTATTATTATATTTCCTAGTTCATGATAATCGTTTATTATCCATGCTAGAATTGTATTGATAGGAAACTCAGATACATGTGTGGATACATAGACAACACCATGTCCCTAGTAAGCCTCTAGTTGACTAGCTCGTTGATCAATAGATGGTTACAGTTTCCTGACCATGGACATTGGATGTCGTTGATAACGGGATCACATCATTGGGAGAATGATGTGATGGACAAGACCCAAACCTAAGCCTAGCACAAAGATCGTGTAGTTCGTATGCTAAAGCTTTTCTAATGTCAAGTATCATTTCCTTAGACCATGAGATTGTGCAACTCCCGGATACCCAGTCACGACGTTGTAAAACGACGGCCAGTGAATTGTAATACGACTCACTATAGGGCGAATTCGAGCTCGGTACCCGGGGATCCTCTAGAGTCGACCTGCAGGCATGCAAGCTTAACACCTATTCGGATAGCTCTGAGTAGAGATACCAGATACGTATAATGGAGCAACAATTTAGAATAGCTCCAAGTAGAACAGTCATTTGAAATGACTCCAAATATAGCATAGAGATTTGCGAAGTACATACGGATCTGAATGTTGCAGACCCGTTGACTAAAACCTCTCTCACAAGCATAACATGATCAAACCCAGAACTCATTGAGTGTTAATCACATAGTGGTGTGAACTAGATTATTGACTCTAGTAAACTCTTTGGATGTTGGTCACATGGCGATGAGACCTGTGAGTGTTAATCACATGGCAATGTGAACTAGATTATTGACTCTAGTGCAAGTGGGAGACTGTTGGAAATATGCCCTAGAGGCAATAATAAATTGGTTATTATTATATTTCCTTGTTCATGATAATCGTTTATTATCCATGCTAGAATTGTATTGATAGGAAACTCAAATACATGTGTGGATACATAGACAACACCATGTCCCTAGTAAGCCTCTAGTTAACTAGCTCGTTGATCAATAGATGGTTATGGTTTCCCGACCATGGACATTGGATGTCGTTGATAACGGGATCACATCATTAGGAGAATGATGTGATGGACAAGACCCAATCCTAAGCCTAGCACAAAGATCGTGTAGTTCGTATGCTAAAGCTTTTCTAATGTCAAGTATCATTTCCTTAGACCATGAGATTGTGCAACTCCCGGATACCGTAGGAATGCTTTGGGTGTGCCAAACGTCACAACGTAACTGGGTGGCTATAAAGGTGCACTACGGGTATCTCCGAAAGTGTCTGTTGGGATGGCACGAATCGAGACTGGGATTTGTCACTCCGTGTGATGGAGAGGTATCTCTGGGCCCACTCGGTAGGACATCATGATAATGTGCACAATGTGACCAAGGAGTTGATCACGAGATGATGTGTTACAGAATGAGTAAAGAGACTTGCCGGTAACAAGATTGAACAAGGTATCGGATATCGACGATCGAATCTCGGGCAAGTACAATACCGCTGGACAAAGGGAATTGAATACGGGATTGATTGAATCCTCGACATCGTGGTTCATCCGATGAGATCATCGTGGAACATGTGGGAGCCAACATGGGTATCCAGATCCCGCTGTTGGTTATTGACTGCAGAGTCGTCTCGGTCATGTCTGCATGTCTCCCGAACCCGTAGGGTCTACACACTTAAGGTTCGGTGACGCTAGGGTTGTAGAGATATTAGTACGCGGTAACCCGAAAGTTGTTCGGAGTCCCGGATGAGATCCCGGACGTCACGAGGAGTTTCGGAATGGTCCGGACGTAAAGATTTATATATGGGAAGTCCAATTTTGGCCACCGGAAAATGTTCGGTATTTTTCGGTATTATACCTGGAAGGTTCTAGAAGGTTCCGGAGTGGGGCCCACCTGCATGGGGGACCCACGTGAACGTGGGTAGTGGGGGCAAGGCCCCACACACCTGGTCAAGGCGCACCAAGATCCCCCCTTAGAAGGAATAAGATCATATCACGAAGGGATAAGATCAAGATCCCTAAAAAGGGGGGATAACAATCGGTGGGGAAGGGAAATGATGGGATTTCTTTCCCCCCACCTTTGCCAACGCCCCAATGGACATGGAGGGCAACAAACCAGCCCCCTCCACCCCTATATATAGTGGGGAGGCACATGGGAGCCGCACCCTAGCCCCTGGCGCCTCCCTCTCCCCTCGTAACACCTCTCCCTCTCGCTGAGCTTGGCGAAGCCGTGCCGAGATCTCCGCTGCTTCCACCACCACGCCGTCGTGCTGCTGGATCTCCATCAACCTCTCCTTCCCCCTTGCTGGATCAAGAAGGAGGAGACGTCTTCCCCAACCGTACGTGTGTTGAACGCGGAGGTGCCGTCCGTTCGGCGCTCGGTCATCGGTGATTTGGATCACGACGAGTACGACTCCATCAACCCCGTTCTCTTGAACGCTTCCGCTCGCGATCTACAAGGGTATGTAGATGCACTCCTCTCTCTCATTGCTAGATGACTCCATAGATTGATCTTGGTGATGCGTAGAAAATTTTAAAATTCTGCTACGTTCCCCAACAGGCAGGACTCCACGGTGATAGGCCCTTGGGCATATTTCTCTGGGAGTGCCGCTTTGTTTCTCCCCTTGATAATGTGTAACACGTTCACTGTTTTGACTTCTGGTGGAAATTTCTTTTGTTCCCCAGTGTCTTTCTTGAGAGGCTCATCCTCGTCTTCGCTTGGTGTATCCTCCCCCTTGTGTACGGCGTTGAGCTTGCCAGACTGCTTGAAGACCCAACATTCTCTGTGGGTATGATTTGCAGGTTTATCGAGGGTGCTATGGATCTGACATATTTGGTCCAATATTTTGTTTAGGCTAGACAGTTCATATCTGGCACCTTTAGAGGGCGGCTTTTGTTGACCTGGCCGAGAACTTCTGAATCCGGCGTTTACCGCCGTGCTCTTCGGGCCGTCTTCTTTATTCTGGCACTTATTATTTTTGCTGCGCCGTGATTTCCCGTTTCCATCTCTAAATTCAGATGTACTGGGGGCGCTGGTGCTGCATCTAGCTAGCCAGCTATCCTCACCCGCACAAAAGCGGGTCATGAGGCTTGTTAATGCTGCCATTGTTCTCGGCTTTTCTTGGCCGAGGTGTCTGGCAAGCCATTCATCGCGGATGCTATGCTTAAAAGCTGCCAAGGCTTCGGCGTCCGGACAGTTGACTATTTGGTTCTTTTTAGTAAGAAACCTGTTCCAAAGCTTTCGGGCTGACTCTCCGGGCTGTTGAGTTATATGACTCAAAATCGTCCGCGTCCGGAGGTCGGACATAAGTCCCTTGAAAATTTGCCCGAAAAGCGTCTTCGAGCTCTTCCCAGCTTCCAATGGAGCTTTCGGGGAGGATTTTAAGCCAGTGCCGAGCTGGCCCTTTGAGTTTGAGGGGTAAATACTTAATGGCGTGGAGATCATCTCCTCGAGCCATATGGATATGGAGGATACAGTCCTCAGTCCAGACCCCAGGGTCTATTGTTCCGTCGCATGCCTCTATGTTTACGGGTTTGAATCCCTCTGGAAATTCATGGTCCAACACCTCATCGTTGAAACATAGGGGGTGTGCGGCACCCCTGTATCTGGGTGTACCACGTTGTTCAGATGTTTGTTGTGTTGCATCGTATGCTGGAGCGCGCTTGCGTGGTCCATAGATGGATCTGGTTGCGCCGTCCTTTTGATGCGAGCCCTCGCGTGGATCACGTATTGGCTTATGTGCGGCGTTGTTTGCCGCTCTATGTTGGCCGTGAGGTCGTCTATCCGGCCAGATGGCCGTTTTAGTTTTTGGTTGCGGGGGATCTAAGGCCTCCTCATCGAATTCAGGTAGCAACTTCCGCTTCGGGTAGCTCTTGGTGTGGCGATTACTACCGTACTTCGCTGCTGAGTTGAGTACTTTACTCCATCTGATTCGGAGTGTGTCTTGCGCAGCCTTGAGCCTTTGCTTCTGCTTTTTTAGACTCCTCGCGGTGGCAACAAGCCTTTGACGGGCATTATGTTGCTCCGGGTGTCTGTCTGGTGTGATGTCATCCGGACTATTATCTTTGACATAGTCGGGTTGTTCGGTTTGATTCTCCGTGTTGCCGTGGTCCGGCAATGGTTCACCCTGCTCTAACACTGGGTCTATATGATCGTTGTTTCTGCCGAGGCGTGATTTGGAGCGGTGCTTACGCCGCCGCTTTGACTGCTTCTTGAGGGGACAACCCTTCGTGGGGTCCTTCCGTTCCTCGTCGTCCTCGTCTTTTGGTGTGTCCACCATGTATACGTCATGTGATGAAGTGGGCGTCCAGTGCCCTGTTGGCAGTGGTTCCTGTTCGTCTCCTGCATCGTAGTCCATACCGTCGATGTCTTCAGAGTCGGAGTCGAGCATGTCGGTTAAGTCATCGACAGTGGCTACTAAGTGGGTGGTGGGTGGGCGGCGAATTTCTTGGTCATCCGCATCCCAATCCTGCCGGACATAGTTCGGCCAGGACTCTCCTGACAAGGAGAGAGACTTTAATGAGTTCAGCATGTCGCCGAAGGGCGAGTGCTGAAAGATATCCGCGGAGGTAAACTCCATGATCGGCGCCCAACCGGATTCGATAGGAACGGGCGCAGGCGGTTCGGAGTCCGTGGCCGGAGAGGTATCCGGTAGTTTAACAACACGGCTCTCGTGAAGGATAAGATCGATATTCGGCTCGATCGCCATTGGGGATGCGGCCTCTGTGGCGGGGTCTATCCACCCGTCCATGGGAGGCGCACCTGGCTCCAAATTAAGGGTCGGAGCGGCTGCCGGTGTGATCTCTTGAACACTGTCCCATGGCAGAGCTAAATCGTACTCATCGTGACCGCGTGACGCACAAGGCAGAGGCTCGAATCCGTCGAAGATCTAGTCTCCGCGGATATCGGCTGTGTAGTTTAAGCTTCCAAACCTGACCTGGTGGCCAGGGGCGTAACTTTTGATCTGCTCCAGATGGCCAAGCGAGTTGGCCCGCAGTGCGAAGCCGCCGAACACAAAGATCTGTCCAGGGAGAAAAGTCTCACCCTAGACTGCATCGCTATCGATGATCGTAGGAGCCATCAAGCCTAACGGTGACGACACAGAGGAACTCTCAATGAAAGCACCAATGTCGGTGTCAAAACCGGCAGATCTCGGGTAGGGGGTCCCGAACTGTGCGTCTAAGGCGGATGATAACAGGAGGCAGGGGACATGATGTTTTACCCAGGTTCGGGCCCTCTTGATGGAGGTAAAACCCTATGTCCTGCTTGATTAATATTGATGATATGGGTAGTACAAGAGTGGATCTACCACGAGATCAGAGAGGCTAAACCCTAGAAGCTAGCCTATGGTATGATTGTATGTTATTGTGTCCTACGGACTAAAACCCTCCAGCTTATATAGACACCGGGGAGGGTTAGGGTTACACAAGGTCGGTTACAAAAGAGGAGATATCCATATCCGTACTGCCTAGCTTGCCTTCCACGCCAAGTAGAGTCCCATCCGGACACGAGACGAAGTCTTCAATCTTGTATCTTCATAGTCCATCAATCCGGCCAATGGATATAATCCGGCTGTCCAGAGACCCCTAATCCCGGACTCCCTCAAGGACCCCGTGGTGTGGAGGGCTGGATGAACTGTAGACGGTGGAGGGGTGCTCGTGGAGGGGTGGTTGAACAGTAGCCGGTGGAGTAGCGCGCGGTGGAGGCTGGATGAACAGGAGCCCGTGGAGGCTGGAGGGGGTCGACGGTAGCCCGTGGAGGCTGGAGGAGGTCGACGGTGGAGATGAACAGTATCTCGTGGAGTCCCGTTTTGTGGTACGCCACACCACTCCCGATGAACACGACCACGCATTCCGTTCGGACCCGGCCAGTTGGCTCCCACGCGTTCCATTGCCTCCCGATGAACACGACGCATTCCGTTGCCTCCCCATGAACACGACGCATTCCGTTGCCTCCCCATGAACACGACGCATTCCGTTGCCTCCCTATGAACACGACGATGATGCTGTTTCTCCGTTCCGACCCAGCCATGTCAACGAGCCCTCGTCGTACGTATGCGCGAGTAGGCGTTCGAGACCCTGCTCGTATGTACACATACGTGGCCGTATTTTCTTTCTTGCACCCTGGCCGATGTACGTACATGTACATGCTACGTGTGCGTCTCTACTACGACACGTGCATGCCTCTACATCCACCAGTATATATGTACATACACGTTCGCGACCAGAATCACAATGCTACGTATGCTTCGACCAGGTGGGTCCCGACTGTCAGGCACTTCCTTGCGTGCGAAGATGTAGCTAGTGGGTCCCAGCAGTCAGGGGCAAATCATTTTTTTTGCCCGGGCGCACTTCCTTGCGTGCGAAGGTGTAGCTGGTGGGTCCCAGCAGTCAGGGGGGAAACGTTTTTTTGTGAAATACGGTGGCCCGTCCGGTGGGTCCCCGCTGTCAGGTGGAGGAATAATTATTTTGCGCGTAATAAGGAGGCACTTCCATGCTGCGGCCGTGGACCCAGCTGTCAGCGTCTCAACGCATAGTACTCTTCCGATGGAAGTCGGTCGTTGACCACATTGACCACGCCGCGCTGAGAGCACCACAGCGGTGGACGACGCCGAGGCCTAGGAAGGGGATGACACGAAGGCAGGGAAGACTCGGCAGTTGTTTCCCATGCGGAGGGGAGTACGACTGTATGAGGGTTTACTGGTTCGTCTGCCGTCGCCGGAGAATAACAACAGGTGTGGGTGACTAGAGGGATGGCTAGGCCAGCGATGCGAGTACGGTGGGGTGGTGAGGCCTGCGCGGCAGCACAGCCGGCCGCGGGGAGGAGGGAGCAGGCAGTCCCGCCGGCGCTTGTTTGAGCGGCTGGAGCAGGAAGAGCAAATATTGAAGAAGCACGACGGCCGTTGGATGGACATTCAACAGTCAGTGTTTGTGTGTCAACCTTTTTTTTAGGAAAGCCTCAAATCTATGGAAAACAGCATACAGCCCATCTGCCGTTATTTCTAATAATTTACAGCCCATTTGCTAATTCTTAAGGTTCTTTGGAGCCCATATTCTTTTTGTTAGCATTACAGCCCATATTGTGGCCACGGTTAGAAAATTATACGAAATTTTGCATATTTTGGTGCGGTCCGAACTGTTTTTAATCTCGAAATTTTGACTGACATTCAAACTGATTTTAAAAATAAATGTATATCAATATAAAATCCAAAAAATTCTCCACGCATAAAAATTAATGTAATTTAAAATCCTGAAATGAAAAAAAAGATATTTGAAACTAATTGCCGGTTTGATGTGTTTTAAAAATGTACAGCCCATTTCTCATTACTGATGGGCCATTTTCTCGGCCAGCCGAATGAAAGCTCTCCTCGTCTTGAAAGATTTGCAGCCCAACAGGCCTGACAAAGCGACTTACTTGGCAAATCACAAAAAAACTGGGCTGTGGCCATGGACCCAGCTGTCAGCCTCTCCATGTACAGCACTCTTCCGATGGAAGTCGTTCCTTGACCACGTTGACCACACCGCGCGGAGAGCACCATGTCGGTGGACGACGGCGAGACCTAGGAAGGGGACGACACGGAGCCGGGGAAGACGCGGCAGTGGAAGCCCGCGCGGAGAGGAGTACGAGGGCTCACTGGTTCGGCTGCGGTGTGAGGCTGCCGTCGCCGTAGAGCCTGGCCAGCGGTGGGAATAGTAGGGGCGGTGAGGCCTCTGCGGCAGCACAGCCGACCACGGGAGGCAGGAGCATGCGGCACGACCGGCGCTGCTTTGGGCAGCTGGAGCAAGAAGACCAGAGGTTGAAGAAGCACTACGGCCGTTGGATGGACATCGTACGGTCACTGGAGCTAGAATCGTTCATATTGACTAAGTTGACAAAGCCCTTCGTCCCCGTCAACTTAGTAGGCCCACAAGTCAGCCTCCCACCAAGGTGGGTCCCAGCTAGCCAGGGGAGTATTCATTTTTTTGTGCATAATAAGGAGGCACTTCCGGTGGGTCCGAGCTAACAGCAGGGGGAATATTTTTTCGCGAAATACGGTGGCCCGTCTGGTGGGTCCCAGCAGTTAGGGGGAAATGATTTTTTCGCAAAATACTAGTGGCCCGCCCGGTGGGTCCCCGCTGTCAGGTGGAGGAATAATTATTTTCCGCGTAATAAGGAGGCACTTCCTTGCGGCTGCCGTGGACCCAGTTGTCAGCCTCTCCATGTACAGTACTCTTCCGATGGAAGTCGGCCGTTCACCACATTGACCACGCCGCGCTGAGAGCACCACGGCGGTGGACGACGACGAGGCCTAGGAGGGGGACGACATGGAGCCGGGTAAGACGCGACAGTGGATGCCCACGCGGAGAGGAGTATGAGCGTTCACTGGTTCGGCTGCGGTGTGAGGCTACCGTCACCGCAGAATAACAGGGGGTGTGGGTGAGTGGAGGGATGGCCTAGCCAATGGTGGGAGTAGTATGGGGGCGGTGAGGCCTCCGCGGTAGCACAGCCAGCCACGGGACGCAGGAGCAGGCGGCACGACCGGCGTTGCTTTGGGCGGCTGGAGCAAGAAGACCAGAGGTTGAAGAAGCACTATGGCCATTGGATGGACATCATACGGTCACTGGAGTATTGACTAAGTTGACAAAGCTCTCCGTCCCCGTCAACTTAGTAGGCCCACAAGTCAGCCCAACAATATGGTGGGTCCTAGCTAGTAGGGGGTATTCATTTTTTTGGGCGTAATAAGGAGGCACTTCCTTGCGTGCAAAGATATAGCTGGTGGGTCCGACCTGTCAGCGGGGGGAACGTTTTTTCGTGAAATACAGAGGCCCTTCCTGTGGGTCCTAGCTGTCAGGTGGAGGAATCATTATTTTGCGCGTAATAAGGAGGCATTTCCTTGCGTGCGACCGTGGACCCAGCTGTCAGCCTCTCCACGTACAGTCCACTTCCGATGGATGTCGTTCATTGACCACGTTGACCAGGCTGCGTCGAGAGCACCAGGGCGGTGGACGACAGCGAGGCCTAGGAAGGGAACGACACGGAGCCAGGGAGTACTCGACAGTTGTTTCCCACGCAGAGGAGTACGAGGGTTTACTGGTTTGTCTGCCGTGGCCGGAGAATAACAGCATGTGTGGGTGAGTAGAGGGATGGCTAGGCCAGTGATGGGAGTATGGTGGGGCCGTGAGGCCTGCACGGCAGAATAGCCAGCCGCGGCAGGAGGGAGCAGGCAGTCCCGCCGGTGCTTGTTTAAGCGGCTGGAGCATGAAGAGCAGAGATTGAAGAAGCACGACAACCGTTGGATGGACATCCAACAGTCACTGCTCTCATGTGTTGACTAAGTTGATAGGGCGTTGCGTGTGCGTCAACCTTTTTTTTATGAAAGCATATGCGTCAACCTGTAGTAGGCGCACAAGTCTGCCTCAAATCTGTGGAAAACAGCATACATCCCATCTGCCATTATTTCTGATAATGTACAACCCATTTGCTAATTCTTAAGAATTGTTTTGGAGCCCATCTTCTTTTTGTTAGCATTACACCCCATATTGTGGCCACGGTTCAAAAGTATACGAAATTTTGCATATTTCGGTGCGGTCAACTGTTTTTAATCTAGAAATATCGATTCACATTCAAACTATTTTGAAAAATAATTTATATAAATATAAAATCCAAATAATTGTCCACGCATAAAAATCAGTGGAATTTAAGATCTTGTAATGAAAAAAATGAAACTAATTCCCGGTTTGATGTGTTTTAAAAATGTACAGCCCATTTCTGGGCAAACTGAATGAAACTCTCCTCGTCTTGAAAGATTTGCAGCCTAGCAGGGCCGATAAAGCAAGTATGCCTTGTTTGGGTATTTATTTAAAAAAATAGAACTGGGCTAGCCATTTTCAGCAAGAAAAAAACACAGCTGGGCTCATGATGTGGTAAACATAAATAAAACCATGGCTAGACGGGCCACAGCCCCCGCACAGCCCCGTTGTTACCCTGATCCGTCGCTAAAACTAGTATAAATAACAACTACTTGTTCCTAACAAAACTGCGCGACTTGCTGGGTCCCTGGTGTCAGCCGCTCGTAGTGTAATTCTCTCGTTTATTAACTACGTTGACAATGGCGTGAGCCCCAGATGTCCAACCATTAGGAGGAACCATATTTTTGGGCTTGTACTATAGAGGCACTTGCCTGCGTACTGCCATGACACTGGTGGGTCCCTACTGTCATCCTCTCCACGTACAGTCATCTCCTTGTTCCTCTCGGTTGTTGACGACGTTGACAACACAAGAGGGCGGCGCACCACGCACGGCGAGCGAACCAAGGCCGCAAGGCGGAGGACGACGGTGAGGCCTCGGACGGAACGAACAGGAGCCGTTGAAGATGCGCCGGTCCAGTCGCAGGCGGAGGGGAGTACGAGGGTTGACTGGTTCGGGCGCGGGTGCGTGTTGGGGCTATTGTCGCCGGAGAATAACAGGACGTGTGGGGGAATAGAGGGAGGGACTGGCCAACGTTGGAGGGTACATACGGTAGGGCGGCGGAGGCGCAGCCAGCCATGGGAGGCGGGAGCAGGCAGAGCCGACAGGGTGGTTTGGTTTGGGTGGCTGGAGGAAGGAGAAGACAAGAGATAGAAGATACACGACAGATGTTGGATGTCAATCCAACGGCTGGTAGGCAGAATCGTTTGTTGACTGGCTAGTAAGTCAACACCACCTTGGATAGGCTATTTCCTCGCGGGTTCCAAATGTCAGAACCCAAATCTGTCACGGTCATGCAGCCTTTCCTACGAAAATTTACAGCCCATTTGATGTGCTAGTTCGAAATAAGTTTGTGGGTGTTGGTGGGGGCTAATCACTTGGCTTTTGTAATGCACAGTGAGCTCAAGCAGCCAGCGAGAGTGATGTTATTTCCCTTGGTTGGGATTTGTTACATTATTTCACTCTAAATTAAACGAATAGCAAGCCATTTGCCTTGTTTCAAAGAAAATATTACAGTCACAACCAAGTTGAAAAGGGCAGGAACATCTAACTCCAGCTTATAAACTGTACAAAAGCACGGGGGTTAATTGTTCATCAGGTTTACAAAAAAACCAGATTGAAAAGGGCAACAACATCTAACTCCAGCACTGTTTTCGGCAGTCACAGTCAAATGGATCGGTCAGGTCCATAGAATGAACATCCTGGGTCGTAAAATTTACTGGATTATGGCCACAATATGTTGTAAATAGAAGCCCTCCATGTTTAGAAGCTCTTTTTCCCAACTGAAACTCCTTTTTTTGCTCTTCGACATACCCATCCGTCAATTCAGTAAATATATGGGCTTTTGAATTGATTTTACTATTTACTAGTGTGGATGGGTTATTTTGTCTTGGGCCCAGAGAAACAATTACTACTAGTACAGTGGAGACACTCTACAGCTACCTAGAAAAACAATTACTACTAGTACAGTGGAGACACTCTACCGCTTCTGGCTCCTCCTAGGTCATTGAAACGTCTCCCTCTACTGAATGCCATTATACTTTTGTTCACCGACATGCGGGCCATGCAGCGCGCGGGCCCAAATGCCATCCACCAAATTAGAAGGCAGTATGCAGGCGGAGAGTCACCCCGGTCATAGCGCGACAGTAACGAGCCGTCGTATCACAAAACCCCACCTCCCCGCAGTCTAAGTTTGACGGACGAACCAACCATCATTTCACTCTTCGCTGAATCCCCTTCTCCCTCACCATCTTCAAGAAAGGCAACACTCGCATCTGCCGCTGTTCTTCTCTCGAACGAAGGGAAGGTAAGCGGATTCGTGATACTGGTATATTTTCGTTCAGAGAAAAAAATGAACTTTTGCAAAGCAGTAACCGATCCTCACTCTCTTTTTTGTTTCATTGTCATTGCGACTGTGTTTTCCTTTCAATGGTCTCCTAGTATTCGTCAGTTTCATGATGGACCAAGGAGAACCTAGCAAAGATCTGCCGATATTGGAGCAGACGCAGGAGGCTGATCCCCACAAGACAGAGAGCTCCAAGAAGATGGAGGCAACCACCGAGCCAACCCCAGATACGCTCACGGCACTACTGAGATGGTCAACGCCCCATTTAAGGTTACATCCCCCATGGCACTACAGGAGCAGTTTTCCCCCTTCGAGGATGTGTCCCCCCCCCCCCGCTAAGCTGCCCAAGGTGATTTCCTTCTTTGCCGATCTCGATTGGGGTTTTTCATCTAAGTATGTGGTGATTTTTTTAGAAAAGGAAGTATGTGGTGATTAATAATGCAAAATTTTATTAGCTTCGATGCCATGCTATACATAGTGGTTTAAATAACTTGTGTTTCTTATACTGAAAAGTAATTCAGAATTTGTTTCTGTTTCAATTAGAGCCCTGATGCAGACAAGGATTGTGTGGTTGTACATGTCACTCGCTATGAGGCGGACGACCTAAATATACGCACTGAGAAAACAGAGTTCTTGGGCTGTTGGATCCTGGAAGCCATTTGCGGTTATACCAATGAAGAGTTGTATTCCAGCCTCACTGTTGTCAGGCGTGTTGTCCAGGGTGTACTGAAGCACAAGAAGTTCAAAGATACTCCTTCATTTGTGAGGCATACTGTTCTTGTCAAGCTTACGCAGGAAGATGACGTGGCATGCCTCCACAAACAAGTTTATCAGTGGCAAGGCCACAAGGTTGTCTTCATGAAGGTTCACATGATTGAGCTGTTGCGGGACGTCCTCAATGATGTTCATGGCAAGGTCCGTCTTGTGTCCAGCCCAAATTAGATCGAGGCATGAAATAGTTGCCCCGGGTAGTGTTTAATAGTAGTTTGGATTGTGTCTAATTATCCGAACCTTGCCTGTTATCGACCCCTCTGGGGCTAGTACTTTGTTTGAAACCGTCTATGGGAACTGCTGCTACTTTTGTGTGCCCGTGAATCATGTGAGAACCATCGTAATTGTTGCCGAGAAAGATGCGTCCTCACTAGTTTTTTTCATGAATATGGCATGGTAAGACATAAGTTGTCACGGTTTATCATACAAGAAGTGTGTGTTTTGATGAAATATAGCACTCGTTCGAGAACTATGTGCCGACGTATACATAAGTACTTGTAAACACTGTTGGTGCTACCCCACTTGTAAGCAGTTGTGCAAAACACGGCACATTGGCTCGGCTTGCTTCAACACTAGGCTATCGACCAGCTAACAACCAACAATCTGCTGTCTGACATATAAGCAACTATGTATCTTTTTACAGTGGTTCATGCAGTTAATTGAGGCCACAATGTAATAAATTCCAAACGTTCACACGCTAGTCCAGCGCTCATGTGGAACACTCACATTAAACTCGTCTTCATAAAAAACTTGAAAAGCATAAGTTAAGCAATTTTATACATCTCAATGATTCATAGAACATAACAAACATATACTAGTTCACAACAAAAGACAAAGTTGTGAGAAGGTTTACAAATCAGGAAAAAACAAGCAAGGCTTCTCTGAGCAAAGGGCCTCCCGGCAGGCTTAAATTTCCTGGAGTTCACTCTGGTTTTTTCTTGTTGCCACCATCCAGGGTTAGGTTCTCTCAATCCAGAATAACCAATTATAATTGTGGTCTCAGCTGGAATGCTGAACCGAACCATTCAGTGTACTGACCAGCTGAAATGCTTGTGCATTCCACTAAATTTAAGCACCGCTATTTGCAGAAATAAGCATACCACAATGCCTCTTGTCCGCGCACCTGTCCAAAAAACCGCCGTGCAGCTGTGCCAGCTAGTCCTCGGTCCATGGATGAACTGGTAGAAAGTGCATTCCGGACTAGGATGCAGTTGTTTTCGCTTGTCCCTGCACTATAATTAGGAAGTAAAACGTACGAATCAGCTTCTTTTAGATTGCGTTGGTCATTCTACCTTAGTTACTACCAATGTAGGGATACCTTGACGACGGGAGGTTAGACGACGACAACAAGGGATAGCCATCTCATTTTGCGTAGTTGTACTAAAACTGAGGTGTGTGCTTTTGATTGCACCAATAGAAACGATACGGAGGCAGACATCCCGAAACGATATGGAGACAAACATCCCTATTTGTGCAAATATGAAATACGGTTATTTAAACGGTGAAAGATATTACTACTTTCCCCCATTTCCTCTTAGAACCAAGTCCTAGATTCATGCTACAGCTTTCCCACTTTCTTGCCTGTTTGAACCAATGCTTTGAGTCGACTGTATGAACTAGATTTACTTCTAATAATAGTAGAATTCTAGGTGGCTTTGGAATAGCGGACGGAAGTAGAAAAGTATCCACACGAAGGGAGCTGGGGCAGTAGAGCAAGGCAGGTTTCGAAGGAATATATACCTAAGGGTCGTTGGCATGTGGCAAAGACGGCGTCGGGAGGCCGCATCTTGGCCACAATACCGTAGGGAGGAAGAAGGGGTCGGAGGCCCTCCAGAGCCAGCGCTCTCTCGGAGAGAACGGCACGGCCGCCGATCGGGACGCGCGGGCAACCGTTGGTCTCTTCCCTCGCCGACGACGACAGCGTGAACGATGCACCTACACCCCTGCCCCAGTTGAGGTTGTCCGGCCGGATTTGTGACCAGCCGTGAGCTGAGAGAGAGTGTGGCCACCTATGTGTTCCTTAGATCTGGAGAGCATGAGAGAGTGAACGAGAGGAACAATATTAAAGCAAGCGCTAAGGCTCCGGCCTGCTTTTATATATAGTGGAGTGAATTTGTTGTACCAGCTTCAAAAAAATGCACTCCTACGTGTACCCGCGAGTGGGTGTGAGAGAACTAGTGCGTGCGTGCACCGCTTCTCTTCGTGAGAGTAAAATATACTATGCCCAAAGAACGTTCGCCGCAAGAGTAATAGTATAAGTGTGTGACGTGTGAACTAAAATAAAATGTGTGCGCCGTCTTTTATTTTTTAGAAGTTCTGAGGGTAGGGTGTGAAGAGCACATATGTGCGTGACATCTACCTGCAGATAGACGGTGGGTGCGACGTGCGAGTCTGCGAGAGGACTCGGGAGAGTCGTGACTCGTGAGGGTGCGTGTGCGTGAGAGAGAGGGGGGCACGTATCAATGCAATGCATGTGTCCGTAAATCATTATCCGACAAACGTTCGCCACAAGCCTTTTCCTGACGAACGCCGTAAGAACCGTTAGATCGGCACCCGACGGTGTCAGTTTTCCCTTGTCATTTAACAGAACAGCCACTCATCTTACACACAAATCTTCCACGTGAGTGTTAGCAACTGCCGTATGCTCCCTCCGTTCGGAAATGCAGTGCATATAGCTTTATTGAAAATTCGAACCTCGCAAACTTTTACCGAGTTTTCGTGTACCAAATTGCACTTGTAGAATACCATGTATATATCATTTCATTCATCTTCGAGAGGTAACTATAAAGATGGGTGAGGAGTCTACAAAGAAAGACCATTGTATCGCCCGCAGCAATTTCAAGCATCCTTTAGTGTCGAGGAATATCATAGGAACTCTATATGATATGATTTTTATAGGATTTTTTCCTTTAGAGCCAATTGGTTCATAGGAATAGATTCATATACTCCACATTTCAAAGGAAATAAACATGATATCATTTCTATAGCTTTAGAGCCACTTGGTTCATATGAATGGATTCCTATACTCCCTTAATTTCAAAGGGAAATAAAAATTAGTGTATATTCAATAGAAAAGTTCCTATGATATGAACCAAATTACATCTATTTTCTAATCCCTCCTTATAGGAATTGAGATACATGTCGTCTCTAGATTAAATAGAAAAGTTCCTATGATGTGAACCAAATGACATCTCTTTTCCAATCCCTACTCATAGGAATTGAGATGCTCCATGTCATCTCTTTCCCTACAACTTCCATGTATACATCTTCTATTCCTAAATAGATAGTACAACCCACTAGTAGCCTTTTTTCCAAAACATGCAACTATGGCACAAGAACTATATAGTGTGCCAATAACTTTGAAAGATGGTCGCTGGATGAAGCTAACCCAACAGTGCAGAGATAGGCAAATCCGAGCACTACTGGCCGTTGGATATCATCAACATTCCACCAGATCTGCTACATGTACAATTTAGAAGACTCCATGGTTGAACTTAAGCATAATGCACAAACCTCAAAACACAAGCACTTCTCCTTTGTTCTAGAATCTTCTGTATCATAATTGATTATTTTTTTCTAAATGAATTGCCATTATTTGTTTTTACTTTATGATTTACAATGCACAACCCCATGAATCTTAACATTTTTATAAAACTAATTGATTTTGGATGAGATGAACTATAAGAACTAAACGAACATCTACATCACGCATATATGACTCAAAGCTTTACATGCTATAGTGTGTATTTATTCATAATTTGGTTTCAAAATCTCATGTGTTCAATACATGTGTACCTTACTAGTTTTGAGTAGAGTAGCAAATTTCACGCGGCGCCGGGTATATCAAAATGTAGGGCCCATGCATCATTGCCTTTCGGTCGAACCTACGTCCACAATTTTTTGTACGTACTATATCTCCACTAGTCCCCGAACCCAAAATGCTGCCTCATTCCCGTAAAACCAAGCGGCCCACACATATTTAAGGCGTTGACTCGAACCCGTTTACTATGATGTGGCCCCGCATGCCGTAGTACTCCTACAAACCCTACCGCCGCACTCATCATCGGTTTTCTTCAAGAGGACGAGGGAGAAGCCGAGTTGTAGTGGAGGCGCTTTCAAAAAAAGGATCTATAGTGGAGACCCCTACCCTAGGGTGCCCTAGGTAGCTGTTGCATGCATCATTGTTTTCTCTTTTTTTATGCTCTTGTGCCCTAGAGTGAAATGATGGTTGCTTCGTCCGTCCATCTTAATGCGGGAAAGGTGGGGCTTTGTGATTTCACCCCTCATTGCTCATTTTCTACTACTGTGGCGCTACGACCGGGGTGCCTCCAATTCCAACCGCTGCTCCGAACTGTAATTTGGTGCATCGCACGTGGAACAAGACGGTGGATGAGCCACATGTCGGCCAAAGGGGTCCTGTTAAGTGTGTCGCCATTTCGTGTGTGGACTGACCCTGCTTGAGTTGCTACGCCAACACGACAGGAGCAGCCTACCACTTGGTTTTGCTCCTTGGTGAATCCCGACTATATTGATCTAAAAGATACGTGCTGAACTACCCTCTCCGTCTCATTTTTTTATTTTTAGGCATCTTGGTTTATAGGGCCTGCATGTAGTTCTAGTTCATCCATTTGACTAACTAAATATGAGTTACTATGTCACAAAAAGTATATCATTGGATTCTTATGCGGATGTAGTTGTATTTAAAAGTCGAGGGCGGGGCTTTTCCTGCGCGGTAGGCAGGGCAGTTCCGCCCAGTCGGTTCGACAAAGACGCGAGAAGACGAGGGAGTAGGCTGCTGCAAACGTAGGGCTGTGTGATTTGACAGCGAGTTACTACTGGACATGTGGGGCCCCGTGATTTGACTTGCCATTATCATTTTAATTGTTGTGCTACGACCGGCGTGAGTCTCCCAATTCATGACCACCTCCATACGGGTGCCTCCCCCAATGCTCCACCATGTAGTAGAGGCTGGCTCTTGCATGAGAGCCCACTTCTCCACTTTTTCCTTGCCTCTCTTTCCTCCACATATGCAAAAATGCCATGTAAAGCGCACTATTGTACTTACTTCTACTTGCTCCTACAGGTGCTTAAGCTTGCCACATAGGCATAAAGTCTGATGTGGAAAGTTAATCAAGAAGAGAGAGACTAGTTTGGTGACTCAAGGAAGAAACGGTGCTAAGCGCGTGTAGCTAGGTGAAAAGATAATTTTGAGTCTATAGCTAATTAAATGAAGCAGACTTAGCAACACCATTTCATTGGAAGAGGTCACTCCTTGGCAAATGCAATAAATACTAGTACTCCCTGTTTCCCATAATATAAGAACGTTCTTGGCACTACACTAGTGTCAAAAACATTCTTATATTATGGGACGGAGGGAGTACGAAGAAAGAGATAGAGAGGAGTAAAAAAATACACTTATAGCCAACCTTATAGCCAACCTTGTTGTAGTATGAGTGACTAAGTGATGACTATGTATGACATGCCAACATCAGATAGCTTAACGCACCATGTTAAATCTCCAAGGGCGCGACCGCGCGAGCGACGCGACGGTCGTGGTAGGTGCAACCATGATACGGGCTGCTGGCAGCCCTTGGATCTGAGATCAAACAGTCGCATTCTAAGTTGCTGAAAATTTGCAGAATAACCCTCCAGGATAGGATATTCACCCATAGGTCTAGAATCACGCCATGCAACCGTTCGATCTCAGATCCAAGGGCTCTTGGAAGCCTGTATCATGGGAGAATGGAAAGCCACTACCCTGCCATTCGCATGCTGGCAGTTCGCTCCTACTCGTCCCCGCACGTCCTTCAATACTACGATGGTTCGCCCCTAGTCGTCCCGTCCATTCACATTACGATAGTTCCACTAATCCTAACCCTCCTCCCAAATCCATGGCGTCCCAAATCTCCACGATCGGCGGTGAGTACAAGGTTAGAACCATCACCGGCGATGAGATCGACGTCATCTACACCCGTTCTTCCGCGACGGTGAAAGGATGCCTTTCTCGCTTCAGACGCATGTTCAAAAACTCAGATGATGAGTGGGTCGCTGGGCTAGATGTTGAGTACACCACAGTCCTAGGACGAGAGAAGGATCTAAAGGACGAAGAGAGGAAGAAGCCCGCCGTGATCCAGGTTTGCATACATATCGTTTTCTTGGTCTACCACATATGCCATGCCGACATTGAGTGCCAGGATTTTAAGAACTTCCTCAAGGACAAAACAGTGAAATTCATTACTGTAGACTTTAAGAACGACAAATAAGTTCTGGGTCGGATAGGCCTCGTTGTAGGCAACCCCTTCGACCTCCAGAAGAATCGGCTGGTGCCCTCTTGTCAGCCTTCAATGCTGACCCTGGCAGGAGCCATGGTTCATCCTTCGTACCGTAAACTAGAGAAACCTCATTACACGTTTCATCGTCATGCATGGCAGCGGAATGTACTAGATATAGACCACATCCACTACGCTGCAATGGATGACTACCTTTGTTTCAATATCTACAAGGGTCGGATGAAGAGCAACAGCCAAGTGTGCGGTTCAAGCAAAGAAGTATCGGCCAAGAGGAAGAGGGACAAGGACGAAGTCGAGGACGTGGATGAGGACTCTGAGTAAAGTGGCAGTCTCGTTGCTCATGGTGGTTCTAAACTTCTAATGCAATGTCTACCGGATTAGTTGCATAGTTTAAATTCAGGTGTGCTAAGTTTAATTTGAGGGGTGTGTTGTGCTGAGCCCCCAGCAGAACTATGTTATGTTTCTTCTCGTTACTTTAACTCTTTAGTATGTACATACTACTAGTATTTCTTTAATAGAATTTAGCACCCCAATTAGGCATGTACTAGCTTTTTTAATAGTACTATATGCATAATTTGGCGACGAGAGCTCTCTATATGTACCACCTTTTTTTTAATTTCAATTTTTGCTCCATGGCGCAATCCATCGATAGTACTGCTGTACAAACGTATACATTTTTAAAAGGCTAGAGTACTGTTCATCACATATATAGCCAGTTAAATTCACAACCTAGAACGACGTGCATGCCATGTAGTAAACCGATACGGAGGAAGTATAGTAAAAATGAGGTGATTGTACCAAGCGATCAGCGGGGGAGCATGGTCTGTCATGCGGTCCCACGTGTCAGGATGTACCAAGGCGATGCGCGTGTCCCTCTTGAGGCAGAAGCAATACTATGTGGTTTGAGATGATGGCGAACCGAAGTGTGAAATAATGGTTGCTTCGTCCTTCTGGGAAGGTGCGGCATTGTGATTTGACGTCTCATTGCTCATTACTACTACTGGGCCGGTACGAGTGGGGTGCGTCCCCCTGCTATTCTACACTGTTATTTGGTGCTTGACACGTCGACCCGGTTGCTATATGTCCCACATGTCGGCGACAAGAAGTACAGAATTCATGAAAGGGAGCGTCGACAGAGGAGTATACTGCAGAATTCATGAAAGGGGGCGACTTAGTTTAGGAAAATTCTGTTTTTACGTAGTATGTACCGACTAGGGTTTATTGGGCGCATCTAAAAACATTCGTTTTTCCGTTTGATAAGTCTCAATTCTACTATACTAGTAGTAGTACCATTACATGTTGGATTTCGAGGTGCGTTAGATCACCCGACGCAAGCAGTGTCAAGAGGAAACTAACCAATGCATGTACAAGTTCATGGAAATTTAGTGGTCATTCATGCGTTCGTTCTAATTAATGCCTCGGTAAATATAACTTCTTGAGAAAAACAAGCGTACTAATTACTTGTGCAAACTACGAAATTAATTCGACCACTCACCGTCTACCTTGGTTGGAGAGATTTTGAAATTGAGCCATAAACTGGAAAGGAGGGAGTAGTAACTTTTGTCTCGATTACTATTTGTGGCCTTGTATAGATGCAAAATATATTTTTTATAGTGGCCTTGTATAAGTAAATGGAGGGAGTACTAACCAAAGTACGTAGTAGGGACGAGGAGTAAATGGAGGGAGTAGTAAAATTTTATCCTCGTGATGCGAGCCACCGTGCGCGTGGGCGAGGGAGCGGGCGTAAAGGCATACAATAGTAGTAGTAGTAGTACTACTCGTAAGCAAGCTTCACATCATCCTGCGAGCCACCGCGCCTGTGGGCGGGGGAGACGGTGTACTAAGCAAGCTTCTCCTCATTCTGCGAGTTGACGGGACACATCAAAAGTACTCCAGTGTATAGAGCCTTGCCTCTAAGGTAGGCCCCACATGGTTTGCCTCTTTTTTTAATTTAACATAACGCGTCAAGTCGCAATTTGTTTGTTCACCCGTGGTAGACGATCCTCCCTCCACCAAGTGGACAACCAGTACATGTGCCAAATTAACACGTGGGCTGCCTTTTTCATACAGAAATGAGCTCCACCGTGTACCCGCGCGGGTGTGGTTGGGAAAGAGACGGGAGTACGTGCGCCGTGCGTGCACCTCTTCTCTTCGTCCACGTCCCCCACCTACGTGGGTGTGTGTGAGAGATACAAACCTAGACATAATGCGCCATCCATCCCCATGCCTCCGCCCAGTCCGACCACTAGTCACCACCACGCCCCACTCCTCCTCACCTTATCTCTCATCTTTCTCCCTCCATTTTTATATACAAGGGGCCACTATCAAAATTACAATTTGCAGATATACAAGGCCACTAACACTAATCGATGCAATATTAATGGTGTTTGCCTCGTGGTACTAGCAAAGGAGGACATTAATTATCCCTTGCATGCATGCGGGAGTTTGTAAAAAAATGCATCTTGATGTTCCGTGCAATGCACGGGCATCTTGCTATTCCATGAAAACAACACATGGCAAAATTCCACGGCGAACGAGGGATTTGAATCTGTTGGGAGGGGCTGTTTGGATCTTGCCCGGGGTAGCCAAAATATTGGAGACCCTTTTGTCCACCGGTGCCTTTGCCACCGATGAACGAGGAATGGCTCGGGTGCTCATGCTGTCATGCATCCTCCAGCACGCACGTTGGAGACGAGCTCGCACGAGCTGTGTTTTTTGTCCCACAACCCCGCCTGAGCCGCCCGCAGACCGACCGCGACCCGCAAATTACGCCATCCAACCGTAGCCGCACACATTATGACAGCAACTCAACCAACCGGACGAAATTCACGCAAACACGTGGACAAACTGATATTTCATATAAACAACGACGGAAATCATATAAAATACCGGATTTTCATACAAACATGATGGATTACATTACATTCAAATGAACTACGCGGTGCTAGTTCTGGACAGCAGAGGTATATAATACCTGGCCTAAATGGTCGCCCGCTGATCGATTTGTGTTCCTCATGTCCGGCAACACGATCACCAGACTGCCGGGAGCCCCGGAGGTATATGCTTCAGCGCAAAGGACAGCTCGCTTCCCCACTGCCCAACAGATATCATTGGCTGGTGCCGAAGATGATGGTGGCCGGCACCAGTTTGAGTCCATCACCGGCCACTACTTCGCCATGGCCGGCACTGGCTCGAGTTCATCCTAACATTCCCCTCTTCCGTGGAGCCCATGCGGGGTCGACGAAGGTCCTCGCAACAAAAGGATCTGGCAAGACACCTGTTGTGTATGACGATGTCGCCTCCGCGGTGGCCTTCATGGGACCCAAGTGGCGGCGGCCTCCCGTGTTCTACTTCTCCTCGATGATGGTGGCGGACGCGGAGGCGCTGGCCACCAACTTCTATCGCTGCTTGCATGGCGCGGCCGCTGGCATGGGAGTCTCGGCCACAAAAATGGGAGACGCGGTACGAGGCGGCGACGTGGACGGCAGCAACGATGCACGTGCGCCGCTCCTCGTCGAGCTGGCCTGGAGCGGCGAGTTGCTGAACCGCGCGCCGGCTTGGGGAGGCAACTGGCTCCGTCGGGCGAGGGGAGGGAGGTGGATCAGCGAGCTGCGTAGCCTGTATCCAGCGGGTTACCCAGCCGGCTTGGATGTGGAATAACTACTCTTCATAAGCCATTGTAAAAGTGGACAAAATGGTGGAGGAGATAGGGGAGCGGCGGAGGTGTGCGATTCTTGGCCGGCGTTTGGCCTCGTTTAAATAGGAGATTAAATAGACGGCGGGCGGGAGGAGCTCGGTCGGTGTTGCGTTTAACGCTGGCCCGGTCATGAACGGACGTGTGTCCAGAGTGGGTTTCTCGGCTTCCACACGGGCGGGTTTCATGGAGGCGTTTGAATGCGGCACGGAGGCGTGTTCAGCCGGGCGTGCCGCGAGTGGTGCCCTCGACTCTGACCTAGGACACCGCGCCGTTCTTCCACTGACGTGTGGGCTCTTTGGGTGCATGGCCTGCATGTCAGTGACCCAATGCAGGCAGCGCACAGCAGAGGAACCTTTGGTGGGCCAGGGTGGTCAGAAGCGGGCATTTCATAAACCGATGATTGTTCATTGAGTGTGACGTCATCTTTTTCATCTAGATAAGCCTACTATGTTGATAGCCCGTTCGATACATTGTGATTCATAAAGACCGCTGCAAACATCAATGTTCTGCTTATCACAAATAAGATTGATTAATACCCGTAACAATCCATGTCCTTAACAAAGGGTGCATGCACGTATAGGTTGAGCGTGTATCTTGCGTCATGTGCTGTGTGCATGCAGGCGTGCGAGTGTTGCGTGCGTGCAAGGGTACGTTTCAGTGTTGCATGCATGGGTGTGTACGTGCGTGTGTTCGTGAGTGCATGTGTACGTGTCAGTGTTGCATGCCAGCATGTGTGCATGTGTATGTGTCAGTGTTGCACGCCTACATGTGTGCGTGTCTTGCGTGCGTGCATGTGTACGTGCGGGGTGAGGCTACACGTCAGTCGACTGACTTTTTCATCTCTGTTCATTAGATTTTCCAGCCGTTGGATACGAAATCAAGGGCCTCCAGTTTATCATCAAACTCCACCCCCTGAGCCGCCAGCCACCACCGGCCGAACCGCCAGCCCCTGCAGCCCGTGGCCGGCCCGCCCTCCCCGAAACCACTCCCCACCGCCGGTCCGCCACCGCACCGGCCATCCCTCTAGCCCCCCCCTATCGAGCTTTTTCTCCAGGGATCCCCACCCCACCGCCCAATGAACGCCCCCAACCGCCGGTGACTGCCAACCAGAGGTCTCACGACTTTGAATACCCACCGACCACTAATTTATTACCATTTCTGTCCTTCATATACGCGCTGACGGGTGGGCCCTATGGTAATGTGCGCTGCTGAATGTGGACCGTTTGACTGGTCAATTGATCGTGTTATCAACAAATTACGGAGCTGTATGGTGAACCAGTGACCGTATGATCACCCTAAAATGTACTCCTATTTTATTAACACGGTATAGACTCAAACTACCATTTCTTTCTTTCATATATGGGCTGATAGGTGGGCCCTACGGTTACGCACCCCCATGGTGCAACACTAGTTGTGCCGCATGGAACATTTGACTGGTCCATTGATTGTGTCATCAACAAAATACGGAGTTGTACGGGTGAGCCAGTGACCGTATAATCATGATATGTATTTGTTTAACACGGTACAGACGCAAGGGCTCATATATACGCGCAAGCACTCACCGCTATAAGCGCACACACGCGAACCCTACCCCTATGAGCACCTTCGAGAGAGTGGGCCAACATATATGATCTTGAGATTTTACGAAGTCACCATAGGTGCCTCGTAGTCGAGTGGAACGTCTCCTCCCACTGAACGTACATCGCCGGAAAATACTGAAATTAACATAAGATAAATGCGAGAACCGGGACTTTAACCTTGGTGGGCTCGAGAAACCACTGTCCTCTAACCATCCAACCACATGTTGGTTAGCACGACAAAATGTATATGGTGATCATGATGAGCTTATTCTGAAGTCAAGTGACCAGATCGTGCTTTCGCTTCAAATACAATGACCGTAAGTGTCGTCAACAAAATACGGAGCACGCATCAAACGCAAAGTTCGTCAGTGTCATCAACAAAATATGGAGACGTATCGTGAGCTACATACCGTTGTACTATTTTATATGCTTATTTTCTTAGTGGTCGATTGCGTGTGTGGTGTGGTGGGCACATCATTTCTAGTTGTGGTGGGTCAACATGAAGACTTATGGGTCGGTTCCATCCTGCGCCACATATAGGTTGGACCGAGACGTGTTATACGAAGACCCATGTGGAGGACTCGGCGTACAACACGAAGCTACCAGAGTCGCGGAGGACTCTGTCCCCACTGGTGATAAGCCGACTATATATGATTTGTAACCCTAGGCCCTTAGTATGTTATACAAGCTTGGGGGCTAGTTCGTCGATAGTATACACACATGCACAATTCCTGGTATTCATGTGTACTTTGTACACACCCCTATCACTAATATACAGTACCAGGAGTGGGCTCTTTCTTCAACTGCAAGGGTCCGATCCGAACTAGGGTAAAACTTTGCCTCGTATTACCTTCCAGCCTAACAGCCAGGGATATCCTACCGAATGATATGATGAAATCATATCTGCCAACTACTAAGAGAGAGGTGTGTCGGGGGGGCAATGTGTGCGAGAGAGGCCTAAAGATAATGTGCGTGCGGGAGACACGTAGGCACATATATGTGCGTATAGAGGGCTAGTAGAGACCGTGCATGTGTATATATGCATGTGAGAGAAATAGTGTTTTCCAGCTGAGATTAGTGAAAAGAGTGGTACATAGTAGTCAGAAAGAGAGAGAGAGAAATAGAGAGAGCATGTGCGTGAGACACCCCGACACCCTGAGAGAGATTGTGAGCATGTGTGGAAGAGAAATGCCGATGCATATAAAGTGTGTGCACTTATGCGTTAGATAGAGAGAGATATAACGCGTTTGTGAGAATGGGGCGAGGCATAGTGCATCTACGTGTAAAAGGCGGTTCTACGCATTAAATTAAAATATAAATGGCATTATTATTATTGGATGAGATCATGAATTTTGCAAATTGCGTATGGACAAAAATCGGTCTATCAGACACCCATACTCTATTGAATTCTAGCATGTGCATGTGTTTATTTCATATTATCGATCCATAGAGTGAGAGCGGTTTGAAATACAGGCAATGGATGCTTTTGCAATTCATATATAAACATTAATTAGTGCACTCCATGTTGTTAGTGTGAAGCACTTTATACATTTTTCACTTGCATGGATACATTCCAAATTGCTAGCTACGAAATAGAATACATGTCGAATTCAACATAAAGGGGGTTTCGAAGATTCGAATTCATAGGAAGTGCATTCAAATATTTGAACCCAAGATAATGGCATTTGCAAAACCAATGTAAAGGGGGGCATCAATCTTTGTTGTGAGTTTGAACATGCTATATATATTCATACGCATATCTAACTTTTTTTTGCAACCAAGGAGATTATATCTGGAACCATGCATGAACTAAGGTAAGTTGCATATTTTTTAATATATACTCGTGTACAATGTATATTAAAATGTACCCCCTCCATTCCAAAATAATGGTAGCTTTAGGATTTTCAAGAGTAAAGATTTGTGAAGTTTGAAAAATCCTGAAAGTTCAATTCAAGAGAACCGAAAACGTTAATGCTTCTGCTCCCAAATATTGAACGAAGCTCCAAATAGGCCTCTGGTCACCCGAAACCATGCGAGACTAATGCTTTGGTGGTAGGAAATTGCTGTCCTGACTCTGGCCCATGTAGCCTATCGGCCCGATGTCCAAAGGTCTAAACTGGGGTAGGTTTGTAACTTCAGCAAGACGCCAGTCTCAACCGCCTCCGAGAAGCATTCATACGCCGTGGGCGCCTACCCATGCTCTCGGCCGAAATCTACCCCGCCCACATTGGGACACCTGACATGACTGTCCTACCCCCAACCCGCAATATGTCCGAAATTTTAGATGGGGGCAAAGTTTGTAACTTTCCCCAAATTTCAAACAAGCGCGTCTCAAACCGAAACATTGTTCCCCCTTAGTTCCCCGCCTCCCTCCGTTTCCCCATTCATACTCCGTGGGCGCGAAAACGCCCTCTCCACCAGCCGCAAAACCCAAACCTCCTTCGTCCTCCACCCCATAGCGGCCAATCCACCGCTTCCCTCCTCCATCACGCCGGAGCCGGTACCCCGACATCGTCATCCAACGCAACCGCAACCGCAACGCCCTCAAGGACTTAGCAGCTGAAGCCCAGGCAGAGCTGCCTCCATGACGCCGATGCCGACGTGCGTCGTACCAGAACCACTCCGACCACGCCATCCTGCGCCTCACTGCTACAGCTCCACTATCGCAACCGTCCACCGCACCGGAGCTGTTCCCGCTACGCCGTCGTTCGCCGCCTCGGATCTGCTTCCCCGCCGCCGACAGACGGCCACCGCACCACACTCAACAACTTGGCCATGGGTTCGTCCAAGGCTGCACCGTCCTTCGCAACTTCTAGTTTCCGGCGAACAACAAGAAGATCGTCGGAAAAACAGAAGGAGGACACATCACTGCCAGCAGACAGAGGTACTCCTCTTCCCTTATTCGTGCAAATCTTACGTCTCCGCTCACACCGTATTCATCCCACGAAAGAAACTAGTTGAGCGCTTCTTACTACATCTTCTTCGTGATACTAAATGCACATGGTTTCCTCCCTTTTACTATTTCACCTTTGCTAGAGGTCAGTAGCCCGCCTGGATTTCAATTCAGGGTCAGTCGAACCGCAATTAAAAGAAGCAGCACCTGCTTAGGCGCGCGGAGCACCTAGTCTGCCTGTTCCCCAGGGAAGCGGCGCATCAGTGTCTATCATAGGGGTGTGGGGCGTAGGAGCTGCTTGCGCCCGATCTGGAGGTCGGCGGGGCTTGAATGGATGGCCAGGGGGCGGTGCCAAGCACGGCAGTGCGGTGAGGTCGAGGGGAGGGCGCAGGCAGAGGAGGAATACTAGGCCGGTGGTCGCTGGCATTTCGAGGAAGATCGTCAACACTGACTGGCTGGAGGTAGATGAAGGCGATCTGCCCGTTCTTTGTACATCGGACGGTGCAGAAAAAATGGACTATCCTATTTGCTTTCAGTCGACTGTTATTTTCATAGAATCCCATAGTAATTTAGTGTGCCATGCATGTTGTAGAGCTATCATATGTCTCCCGTCATTTATTTCTCACCGACCTGCTATCTACTACCTTTACACTGTACTAATTGTGCACACACTTCACCCATACTCACACTTTTGTTTTTTATGCATGGGTATTTCAGACTCCGACGCAGTGTTGATGAATGCAGAAAAGAAAAGACAGAAGTCACTCCAGTGTAATTCGAAGATAAGCACTAAGCGTTTCAGCGCTCTAATGGGTGCAGTGTCAGCAGTTGGAGACAGTAAACGTAGCTCTGCAGTTGATGATCTCAATTGCCACACACAACCATCCCAGGTGCTTGCTTTAACTTCGCGCTGTCAAATGTGGTTGCATGTTGCATATGGTGTCTAGCTTGTATTGCTTCCAATTTGGTTAAATTGCATCTGCTTACTTTACACATTATACCTTTGATAATGACATGCCTTCCTGTTTTTGATACATACTATATATGTCTATTAACCATGTCCGTACATCAAACTAATGCTCTGTCCTACACTCAGCGTGTGCTCTGATACCATCTTGTAGCGACCCGACCTCAGATGGTCAAGTCTCTGTGCTTCAGTGTCATCCCTGGATCGGTAATGCTGACACACACAGTACTCGAGGATTTATAACAGAGTAGCAATCACACACTTATTACATCGAAAAGTCTCCAAAGAGAACTTATTACAATAATATGGCTTAAGGCCATCTAATGCAATAACAACGGAAGGCTTGGAAGATAAGGTGAGTCCATCAACTCCAACGGCATAGCTGAGCTGCACGGCAACGACCTAATGAACCGTACTCCTCGTCTGAAAAGTCTGCAACATAATACGTTGCAGCCCGAAAACGGGTCAGCACATGGAATATGCTGGCAATGTAACACAGTAGAGCAGAAACAGAATAATGCTACAAGTACATGCATATATGGCTGGTGGAAATCTCTATGGTTACAGTTTTTGCGAAAAGCCAATTTTTCCCTACAACAAAGGAATAGATTTTTATTTAACTATCATGGTGGTTGAAACATCATTAAGAAGGTACCCCCAACTCAATCCCAATTAAAGTGATTAACAACCCAACAATATTAATTAAACATGATGAGATACATGTGATAACCCAAGTACTAGATACTCAAGAATTGTCCATAACCGGGGACACGGCTAACCATGATTAGATTGTACACTCTGCAGAGGTTTGCGCACTTTTCCCCACAAGACACGATCGCCTCCGTTGGATTTCTCGCACTACATGGTGTTTGAGAAACGGATGACCGAGACACAGTCTTTCAGAAACGTTAACTCTCTACTCCGGGTAGACCATACCAAACCAACAAAACCCACTACCTGCTGATCTACCTCTTCAAGAGCTTCACGTAACTTACTCAACTATGTTAGAGCCCATAATAGCTTGTGGCTGCACATGGAAGTTTCTAGCATGAATCATCTCAGTTCCCTTTTAGCCTGGGTGGCAGTCCATAGGAAGATCACACGGATACCCCGGGATTTCCAAAAAAACAGACAACACTGGGTTCCCCAGGTGCCTCAATCCACCCAGTTGTTTGATTAAGTTGCCACCTTAAGTTCAACCATTAATTAACAATCTCACATCTGTCATGAATTTCACTCAAACCCAAACCACGTCTACGAGCATAGCATAGCAATATAAGCAATACGTAGAAGTAACTCCCAAGGGTTTGAATATAACAGGGCAATAGGTTCTACCTCAGCAACTACTTCCCAACCCACAAGTTAATGACATCCTAATCATGCAATGTTTGAGGATTGGAACTAATGCATAAAAACTGGGTAATAATGGGATATGATCAAAGTGTTACTTGCCTTGCTGACGATCCGCGAATCCTAGAGACTCGTAGTAACACGCTTCGCACTCCGGGAATTCTATCGCAAGAAAACAATAACATACATAAGTAACAAGCAACGATGCACAAGCAAAACTCAAATAAGAGAGGTTGACCAGAAAGTTCAACTTAAGAACTCCGGTACGCAAAAAGAATCAAATCAAACGGAGCAACGAAACTCAAACGGCGAAAGAAAGAAGCTTCGTTTACTAATCTGAAACTAGGTCAAATTTTACAGTAACAAAAACTTGTTTGAGTTGATTAAACGGAAAGAGGGTTTCGAGACGAAACTCCAGACGCTTGAATCGCCGGATTCCGACTAACGAGCGAAAAGATAAACAGAAACTAAGATCGGATCAGAAATCGCGATCAGAAAAACCACGGAATAAATCCGATAAAAGAAAACTGACGAACGGACTAATGAACGAGCGTTCATTAGCTGTATCTAATGGGCGAAGAACCATTCGTTAAAACGAACGTTCGGAAAAACGTCCGCTAACTAGAAGAACCGAGAAAAACCGGCGAAACCTAAAAAACAGATCTAGGGTTTCAAAAAAAACCGAATGGTCTTTATAAAAAAACGGCGGCGGGGCACGGCGGATACCTCCGGCGGGAGGTCCGGCGAGGCGAGGCAGTGGCGGGGCGGCAGCTTGCGGGGCGGCGACGCGGGCGGCGGGGCTTGGCGCGGCGGGGGCGGCGGTGGTGCGGTGGGGTGTTTGGGGCGGCGGGGTGGTGGTATATAAAGGGCGGGGCGGGGCGGCTTGGAGGAGGGGGCAAGGCGCGGCGGCGGAGAGGAGTCCGGCCCGGACTCCTAGTCCGAGTCGGCGGCGGCAGCGGCGCGCGCGCAGGAGGCAGCGGCGGCGGCCTGGCGCGGCTGGGCCTTAGGCCCAGTCGGCACGGGAACCCTTTTTTTAAATAATTTCGCCGACCGAAATAAAATGCTAAAAAAAATAAAAATCTAAAAATGCCAAAATAAATTTTCACCGTCTAAATAAAATATTTAGGACGAGTTGAACATTTTCTTGGCCCTAAAATGAAAGTTTGAAAACGTGCAATTTTTTTTCTAATGCAAATAAAATCCAAATAAAACCAAATAAAATCCAATAAATGATTTTAATATTTTTCCTCCGATATTTCAATTATTTTGGAGAAGTCATATTATATCCACTCATTTGATTTAATATGAAATATTTCTCGGAGAGAAAAAATTATTAAAATCAAAATCTTCGTTTCATTATTTGATAAAAGTCAAATATGAAAACCGGAAAATCCCCAACTCTCTCCGTGGGTCCTTGAGTTGCTTAGGATTTCGAGGATTGCGGAACGGAAATGCAATAAATCATGATATGCATGGATGATCTATGTATAACATTCCAAATTGAAAATTTGGGATGTTACAAACCTACCCCCCTTAAGATGAATCTCGCCCTCGAGATTCGGGTTGGCTAGAAAATAGGTATGGGTGGTCTTTGCGGAGATCATCCTCTCGTTCCCAGGTGGCTTCATCCTCGGTATGGTGGCTCCACTGAACTTTGCAAAACTTGTTAACCTTACGGCGGGTGACTCTGCTGGCAAACTCAAGAATCTTAACTGGCTTCTCCTCGTAAGTCAAATCGTTGTCCAACTGAATCGCCTCCAAGGGTACTGTATCTCTTAATGGTATATCAGCCACCTCAGCATGACACTTCTTCAGCTGTGAAACGTGGAACACAACGTGGACTCCTGACAATCCCTCAGGTAACTCCAACTTGTAGGCAACTTCTCTCATTCGTTCCAAAATGCGATATGGTCCTACAAATCTCGGGGCTAACTTTCCTTTAACTCCAAAACGTTTCACTCCTCGCAAGGGCGATACTCGCAGATATGCTCTATCTCCAATTTCGTAGGTTACCTCTTTGCGTTTTGAGTCTGCATAGCTCTTCTGCCTGGACTGAGCAATCTTCAGTCGGTCTCGGATCAGTTTTACCTTCTCCTCAGATTCTTTAATCAAGTCTGGTCCAAACAACTGTCGGTCTCCTACCTCATCCCACATCAACGGTGTTCTGCACCTACGTCCATACAGGGCTTCAAACGGTGCCATCTTCAAACTGGCTTGGTAGCTCTTGTTGTATGAGAACTCTGCATACGGCAAATTTTCATCCCAACTAGATCCATAATCTAGCGCACAGGCTCTCAACATGTCCTCCAAAATTTGATTGACTCCCTCAGTCTGTCCATCTGTCTGCAGGTGAAACGATGTACTGAACTCCAACCTCGTTCCCAAAGTCTGGTGTAACTGATGCCAAAACTTTGAAGTAAACTGTGTTCCTCGATCTGATACGATGGTCCTCGGAACTCCATGCAGACATACGATCCTGGACATATAGATCTTGGCCAACTTTGCACTGGTATAGGTGGTTTTCACTGGGATGAAGTGGGCTACGTTGGTCAAACGATCAACTATTACCCATATGGAATCATATCCTGCTTTAGTCCTGGGTAATCCGGTGATAAAATCCATGCCAAGTTTATCCCACTTCCATTCAGGTATCGGCATTGGCTGTAACAGTCCTGCTGGCTTCTGATGTTCTGCCTTAACTCTCTGAAATACATCACATACGGCTACATACTCGGCAATATCCTTCTTCATACCAGTCCACCAGAAACGTTCCTTCAAATCCAAATACGTCTTGGTGTTTTTGGGGTGTATCGAGTATGGTGAGTCATGGGCCTCTTGAAGTATTAACTTCCTGATCTCCTGGTTATTGGGCACATAAACTCGGTCCTCAAACCATAGGGTATCATGCTCATCTTCACAAAAACCTTTAGCCTTTCCCTTGCCTATCTTCTCCTTTATCTCGGCAAACTCTTTGTCATCCTTCTGAGCTTCCCGAATTTTGTCCAGCAATGTCGATTGGACCTCCATTGTGGCAATGAACCTTCTAGGTACAATCTCTAACCGAAGTTCCATGATGTCCTTTGCTAATTCCTTCGGCAGTCCTTTACTTTCAAGGATATTAGCATAACTCTTCCGACTCAATGCGTCTGCTACGATATTGGCCTTTCCTGGATGATAGTGTAGCTTCATGTCATAATCCTTTATAAGCTCCAACCATCTCCTCTGCCTAAGGTCCAGCTCCTTCTGGGTGAAGATGTACTTCAAACTTTTGTGATCCGTGTACACATCACAATGGTTTCCAATAAGGTAATGTCTCCAAGTCTTCAACGCATGCACTACGGCTGCTAGCTCCAAATCATGCGTAGCATAATTCAACTCATGAGGTTTTAGTTGTCGTGAGGCATACGAAACAACTCTTCCGTCCTGCATAAGCACACATCCAAGTCCTAAGCGAGAGGCGTCGCAATACACTTGGAATTCCTTATGTATATTTGGCAGTACTAGCACTGGGGCTGTAGTCAAACGTTTCTTCAACTCCTGGAAACTTGCTTCACAATCTTCTGTCCATTTAAACTTGGTATCCTTCTTCAATAGTTCAGTCATTGGTTTTGCAATCTTGGAAACATTCTTAATGAATCTCCAATAGTATCCTGCGAGTCCTAGAAAACTGCGGATTTCGGTAACTGAGGTGGGTGCCAACCATTCAGTGACTGACTGAACCTTGCTGGGGTCTACTGCTATACCTTCTCCTAATATAACATGTCCAAGGAATCCGACTTCCTTCAGCCAAAACTCGCATTTGCTAAACTTAGCATACAACTGGTGTTCCCTGAGCTTCTCGAGAACTAAACGCAAATGCTCTTTGTGCTCCTCCTTGTTCTTCGAGTATACCATGATATCATCAATAAACACCACAACAAACTTGTCCAAATACTCCATGAGCACCTTGTTCATCATGCTCATGAAATAGGGAGGGGCGTTAGTCAGTCCAAACGACAAGACCGTGTACTCATATAATCCATATCGCGTTGTGAACGCCGTCTTTGGTATGTCCTTCTCTCGTATCTTCAACTGATGGTATCCTGATCGTAAATCGATCTTTGAGAACACTTTAGCTCCTTGCAACTGATCAAACAGATCGTTGATCATCGGCAGTGGGTACTTGTTCTTTATCGTCACTTCATTCAAGGCTCGATAATCAACAACCATCCTTAGGGATTTATCTTTCTTCTCAACCAAAAGTACTGGGGCTCCCGTAGGTGATGAACTCCTTCGGATGTATGCTTTCTCCAATAACTCCTTGATCTGTTTCTTAATTTCCTCCAGATCATTCGCGGGCATCCAGTAGGGTCTCTTGGATATTGGTCCTATTCCTGGTAACAGCTCTATCAAAAACTCAATATCTCTGTCCGGTGGCATGCCTGGTAACTCCTCTGGGAAAACATCCGGGTAATCCTTTACTACCGGCACTTCCTCCTGAACAACTCCCGTAAGGGCATTCACTTGGCTCCTTTTAGGCACATGCCTAGACACATACTTAATCATTTTCCCCTCCGGGGTGGTGAGATAAATCGACTTACTCGCACAGTCAATGCTTCCTCCATACTTTGACATCCAGTCCATACCCAATATCACATCCAATCCTTGCGACTCCAAGATAATTAGGTCGGACGGAAACACATGTGTGCCAATGGTTAAGGGTATCTGGTCACACCATCGGCTAGCCATATATTCTGCTCCGGGTGAACTCACTAAAAGAGGGGTCCTAAGGGTTTGGGAGGGTAATTTAAACTTATCCACGAATCCCCTTGATATGTATGAATGTGATGCACCAGTATCGAAAAGAACAAGAGCGGTAAATGACTTAACCAAAAACTTACCTATTACCGCGTTCGGCTGCTCTTCAACCTCCTCCACGTTAACGTGGTTCACTTGTCCTTTGTTGAATGGATTGGTCTTCTTCCCAGCGCTTCCATTTCCGTTTCCATTCCTTCCTTCGGGGCAATTATTGGCATAGTGCCCTGTCTTCCCGCACTTAAAACAGGCAACTTGACTTAAGTCTCTTTTGGCGGGAGTGGACGGGTTGGAGCGGTTCTGATTGTTGTTAGCTCCGTTCCCATTCTTAGCACCACTGTGGTTATGTGATCCTCCTCCAGTGTGGTTGTGACCTCCATGGTTATGAACAAGTCCTCCCGAGTTTGGGGTTAGGCGAGGCTTCTGCTGAGCTCCTGAGTTATACTTCCCTTGTCCATACTTTCTCTTGCGGCTCTCAATCTGCTGCTGTTTCCCTTCAATCATAAGAGCCTTATCTACCAACTCCTGGTAGTTGTTGAAGGTTGCTACCATCAACTGCATGCTCATCTCATCATTCAGCCCTTCCATAAACTTCTCTTGCTTCGCGGCATCTGTGGCCACATCATCAGGGGCGTAGCGTGATAACTTGCTAAACTCATCCACGTACTGAGCCACAGTACGATTCCCCTGGCGTAGGTTGCGAAACTCCCGCTTCTTCATTTGCATAGCTCCAGTGGAGACATGGGCTGTGCGGAAAGCTTGCTGAAACTGGTCCCAAGTGACATTGGCTATAGGAAAAGTGGCTGTGTAATTCTCCCACCATGAGGCTGCTGGTCCATCCAATTGATGTGCGGCAAAGCGCACCTTCTCAGCATCTGTGCAACCTGCGGTGGTCAACTCTCTTCCAATACGGCGTAGCCAATCATCAACAACTATAGGCTCGGTGCTACTGGAAAACACCGGTGGCTGTAACCTTAGAAAACGGGCTAGGTTGTCCACTGGTGGTGGGTTGTTGTTGTTATTGTTGTTGTTGTTGTTGTTGTTGTTGTTGTTGTTGCCCTGGTTCTGAACTAGCAATTGCATCAAAGCATTCTGCTGCTGGATCAACTGGGTGAGCTCCGGCGGGAAAGCAAAACCGGGGTCACGTCTCGGAGGCATCTGATGGGTTTAGATGGAAGAGATTAGAATAGAAAAGGGGTCTAATGAGAAGGCACTACCCATATGCACATGAGACAAACACAATCATTTCACTCAATCAAGCAAGCAAGGGCATACAAACGGTCTAGAACTATCGCAAAAGTGCTCACTACTACTATATACATGGGGAAAATACTACTAATATATGGTAGTCATCTAGAAATTTTAATCGATGGAAGACTCCATGATGTCTGCTCCAGCTTCGTCTTCAAAGTCATCATCACTAGGGTCGGAGTCGGTGTCGTCGATGATGATGTAGTCCTCGGGGCGTATTTCCTCGGGTTCTTCTTCTTCTATTGGTGCTGGTCCTCCCATGAATACTCCGATCTTCTTGACTAGGTCGTCATTCTTCTCCAGTAGTGTCTTGATTTCCTCCTCATATCCATCGCGGGTAAACTTGAGTTCTTCCTCCAGTTCGATGATCCTAGTCTTCGCCTTCTTCAAGTCCATCATGTCCGCACACATCTGGTTCTCCTGACGTCGAATGTGCCGGTTTAACTCCTGGATGAAAGCTGCAAATCCTTCTTAGTGCTGATTACTTCCCATTGCTCGTCTCGGCGCCCACATATTTGGTAAATAGTGTCCTTAAGCTCCCTGTTGTAAACTTCTCCAATGCGTCCCATGGTGATGTGAGCTACCATACTCTTTCCTAAACTCCAGGTTGGTGCGTCGAGGGAAAATTCTATGGGTTTAGAGGTTGGCGAGAACGTCCTTCCTGGAACTTGTACTTGAATCATCCAGCGCTCTTCTTCTGGTAAAGTGGCGTTGTACGTCCCGGTGAAGCTTGGTATTCCAATATTCAAGTACCTAGTGACTTCCTTCAAGCGGCGTCCAAAAGGTGTGTCTTCATCCGGTTGTGCAAACTTGTTCTTCTTCTCCGTCATCCTAAAGAGTAGAAAATGGAGAGGAGTCAGAAATGAGTAGAGAAGTGTGACCTAGGGTTTATCTTAGTGGTCGTGTCCTACACTCAGCGTGTGCTCTGATACCATCTTGTAGCGACCCGACCTCAGATGGTCAAGTCTCTGTGCTTCAGTGTCATCCCTGGATCGGTAATGCTGACACACACAGTACTCGAGGATTTATAACAGAGTAGCAATCACACACTTATTACATCGAAAAGTCTCCAAAGAGAACTTATTACAATAATATGGCTTAAGGCCATCTAATGCAATAACAACGGAAGGCTTGGAAGATAAGGTGAGTCCATCAACTCCAACGGCATAGCTGAGCTGCACGGCAACGACCTAATGAACCGTACTCCTCGTCTGAAAAGTCTGCAACATAATACGTTGCAGCCCGAAAACGGGTCAGCACATGGAATATGCTGGCAATGTAACACAGTAGAGCAGAAACAGAATAATGCTACAAGTACATGCATATATGGCTGGTGGAAATCTCTATGGTTACAGTTTTTGCGAAAAGCCAATTTTTCCCTACAACAAAGGAATAGATTTTTATTTAACTATCATGGTGGTTGAAACATCATTAAGAAGGTACCCCCAACTCAATCCCAATTAAAGTGATTAACAACCCAACAATATTAATTAAACATGATGAGATACATGTGATAACCCAAGTACTAGATACTCAAGAATTGTCCATAACCGGGGACACGGCTAACCATGATTAGATTGTACACTCTGCAGAGGTTTGCGCACTTTTCCCCACAAGACACGATCGCCTCCGTTGGATTTCTCGCACTACATGGTGTTTGAGAAACGGATGACCGAGACACAGTCTTTCAGAAACGTTAACTCTCTACTCCGGGTAGACCATACCAAACCAACAAAACCCACTACCTGCTGATCTACCTCTTCAAGAGCTTCACGTAACTTACTCAACTATGTTAGAGCCCATAATAGCTTGTGGCTGCACATGGAAGTTTCTAGCATGAATCATCTCAGTTCCCTTTTAGCCTGGGTGGCAGTCCATAGGAAGATCACACGGATACCCCGGGATTTCCAAAAAAACAGACAACACTGGGTTCCCCAGGTGCCTCAATCCACCCAGTTGTTTGATTAAGTTGCCACCTTAAGTTCAACCATTAATTAACAATCTCACATATGTCATGAATTTCACTCAAACCCAAACCACGTCTACGAGCATAGCATAGCAATATAAGCAATACGTAGAAGTAACTCCCAAGGGTTTGAATATAACAGGGCAATAGGTTCTACCTCAGCAACTACTTCCCAACCCACAAGTTAATGACATCCTAATCATGCAATGTTTGAGGATTGGAACTAATGCATAAAAACTGGGTAATAATGGGATATGATCAAAGTGTTACTTGCCTTGCTGACGATCCGCGAATCCTAGAGACTCGTAGTAACACGCTTCGCACTCCGGGAATTCTATCGCAAGAAAACAATAACATACATAAGTAACAAGCAACGATGCACAAGCAAAACTCAAATAAGAGAGGTTGACCAGAAAGTTCAACTTAAGAACTCCGGTACGCAAAAAGAATCAAATCAAACGGAGCAACGAAACTCAAACGGCGAAAGAAAGAAGCTTCGTTTACTAATCTGAAACTAGGTCAAATTTTACAGTAACAAAAACTTGTTTGAGTTGATTAAACGGAAAGAGGGTTTCAAGACGAAACTCCAGGCGCTTGAATCGCCTGATTCCGACTAACGAGCGAAAAGATAAACAGAAACTAAGATCAGATCAGAAATTGCGATCAGAAAAACCGCGGAATAAAACCGATAAAAGAAAACTGACGAACGGACTAACGAACGAGCGTTCGTTAGCTGTATCTAACGGGTGAAGAACCATTCGTTAAAACGAACGTTCGGACGAACGTCCGCTAACTAGAAGAACCGAGAAAAACCGGCAAAACCTAAAAAACGGATCTAGGGTTTCAAAAAAACGAACGGTCTTTATAAAAAACATGCAGCGGGGCGCGGCGGCTACCTCCGGCGGGAGGTCCGGCGAGGCGACGCAGCGGCGGGGTGGCAACTTGCGGGGCGGCGGCGTAGGTGGAGGTGGTGCGGTGGGGTGTTTGGGGCGGCGGGGCGGCGGTATATAAAGGGCGGGGCGGGGCGGCTTGGAGGAGGGGGCAAGGCGCGGCGGCGGAGAGGAGTCCGGCTCGGACTCCTAGTCCGAGTCGGCGGCGGCGGCGCGCGCAGGAGGCGGCGGCGGCGCGCGCAGGAGGCGGCGGCGGCGGCCTAGCGCGGCTGGGCCTTAGGCCCAGTCGGCGCGGGAACCCTTTTTTTAAAATAATTTCGCCGACCGAAATAAAATTCTAAAAAAAACAAAAATTTAAAAATGCCAAAATAAATTTTCACCGTCTAAATAAAATATTTAGGACGAGTTGAACATTTTCTTGGCCCTAAAATGAAAGTTTGAAAACGTGCAATTTTTTTTCTAATGCAAATAAAATCTGAATAAAACCAAATAAAATCCAATAGATGATTTTAATATTTTTCCTCCGATATTTCAATTATTTTGGAGAAGTCATATTATCTCCACTCATTTGATTCAATATGAAATATTTCTCGGAGAGAAAAAAATTATTAAAATCAAAATCCTCGTTTCATTATTTGATAAAAGTCAAATATGAAAACCGGAAAATCCCCAACTCTCTTCGTGGGTCCTTGAGTTGCTTAGGATTTCGAGGGTTGCGGAACGGAAATGCAATAAATCATGATATGCATGGATGATCTATGTATAACATTCCAAATTGAAAATTTGGGATGTTACATGATGAGACAGTCACCTGAGTGGGTTACTATGAGACGCCCTACTCGTTTAATGAGTGCAGTGTCATCCTCCCCACATGATTATCAAGAAACAGCAAGGCTAAATGAAGATAGTCAACATAGCTCTCTAGTTGATCACCGCAATTCCCCCACACCACCATCGCGGGTGCTTGCTCTTACTTGGCAGTGTGATATGTGGTTGCATGTTGCATATGGTTTCTACCTTGTAATGCTTCTAATTAGGGTAAATTGCATCTGCTTAGTTAACACATTATACCTGTGAATATGACATGCCTTCCTATTTTTGGTACATACTACGTCTTTCTATTAACCATGTTCTTACATCAAACTACTTTTCTTGTGTATCCCTCATCAATGCTCCTAATTTGTTAAATTGCATCTCCTTAGCTTACACATTATACATGTGAATATGACACGCCTTCCTGTTTTTGGTACATATTACATCTGCCTATCACACCATGTTCTTACATCAAACTACTGTTCTTGTGTATCCTGCGTCTATCGCTTATGGTGAGACAGTCATGCGCGTGGGTTAATATGAGACGCAATACTCTTATAAAGAATGCAATTTCATCCTCTCCACATGATTCTCAAGAAACAACAAGCCTAAATGAAGATATTGAACGTAGCTCTGTACCTGAAGACCGCACTTCCCCTACACCACCATCACAGGTGCTTGCTCTAACTTCGCAGTGTGATATGTGGTTGCATGTTGCATACGGTGTCTAGCTTGTAATGCTTCTAATTAGGGTAAATTGCATCTACTTAGTTTACATACTATACCTGTGAATATGACATGCCTTGCTATTTTTGGTACACACTACATCTATGTGTTAACCTTGTTCTTACATGAAACTACCTCTCTTCTGTATCCTGCATCAATCACTTACGATGAGTCACCTTTATTCGTTGCATACTGCCTATTATTTCTAGCCTGTTGCCATGTATTGCTTCTAATTTGGTCAAATACATTTGTTAGGGCACCCTTTTAATTTGGCAGAGTGATATTGGTTTCATCTTTCATATGGTTTCTAGCTTGCATCGATTCTAACAAGTTCAAGCACCTTGTGCTTAGTTTACACTTTATACATCATACATGTCAATATGTCACGCCGTCCTGTTTTTCATACATATTCCATCCTCCTATCATGCGGCTGCCTTACATGAAAGTAGTGTTCGTCAGTATCATGCATCAATGAGTTCTGAAGAGAAAATTTTATTCCTTTTCTTGTGGGTTTGACTTGACAAGGCAAAATCAAGAAAGAGGAAGGAAAAGAGTAAGGAAGGCGATGATGGTGGTCCTCTGCAGCAACGTAAACGGAGCATCTGTACTGATTCTCCTTGTACTGATAGTGCATTACAAGGTCCAAGTCTCCGCTCCCCTACTCCACCATCCAAGGTGCTTGCTCTAACTTGGCAGTGCGATATCTGGTTGCATGTTGCATATGGTGTCTAGCTCGTATTGCTCCTAATTAGTGTAAACTGCATCTGCTTAGCTTACACATGATACATGTGAATATGACACGTTTTCCTGTTTTTGGTACATACTATATCTGTCTATCACACCATGTTCTTACATGAAACTACTCTTCTCGTGTATCCTGCATCAGTCACTTATGATGGGACACCTTTAAGTTGGCAGTGTGATATTGGTTTGTGTCTTGAATATGATTTCTAGCATGTATTGCTTCTAGTTTGATGAACGCCACCTATGACGAGACAGTTTTAACTTGGCAGAGTGATATTGATTGCACCTTCCATATGGTGTCTTGCAGTGTTTCTAATTTGTTGAAGTGCCTTCTGCTTAGTTACCACATCATAGGTGTGAATATGTCAAGCCGTCCATTTTTTCGTACATATTCCATCCTCGTATCATGACTTTGCCTTTCATCAGAGTAGTGTTCGTCAGTATCATGCATGAATGAGTTCTGAAGAGCGAATGATATTCCTTTTTCTTGTCGGTATGACCTCACAATGCAAAATCAATAAAGCTGAAGGAAATTGGCAAGGCATTGGATGATGGTGGTCCTTCCGAGCAACTGAAATGGAGGTTCTCTACAGATTCTACTCCGCCATCCTCCCAACAAGATTCGCAAGACAACGCAAGGCTAGATAGTCAACGTAGCTGTGCAGATGATGAGCACATCTCCCCTACTCCACCATCACAGGTGCTTGCTCTAACTTGGCACTATTATATGTGGTTGCATGTTGCGTATGATGTCTAACTTGTATTGCTTCTAACTTTGTTGAATTGCATCTGCTTACTTTACACATAATGCATGTGAATATGACATGTGTTCCTGTTTATACATCAGACTACTATTCTTGCATATCCCGCATCAGTCACTTATGATAAGGCACCTTTAAGTCGCCACTGTGATATTAGTTGTGTCTTTCATATGATTTCTAGCATGTACTGCTTCTAATTTGTTGAAACGCCATACAGTTTGAACTTGGCAGAGTGATATTGGTTGCATCTTTCATATGGTGTGTAGCTTGCAGTGCTTCTAATTTGTTGAAATGCCTTCTGCTTAGTTACCACATCATAGGTGTGAATATGTCACACCATCCTGTTTTTCATACATATTCCACCCTCGCATCATGTGTTTGCCTTTCATCCGAGTAGTGTTCATCAGTATCATGCATGAATGAGTTCTGAAGAGCGAATTTTATTCCTTTTTCTTATCGGTTTGACTTCACAATGCAAAATAATTATAGCTTAAGGAAATTACTCCGGCAATGGATGATGGTGGACTTCGGAGCAACTCAAACAGGGGGTCTCTACAGATTTTACTCCGCCATCCTCCCAACAAGATTCGCAAGACAACACAAGGCTGGACAGTCAACGTAGCTGTGTAGATGATGAGCACATCTCCCCTACTCCACCATCACAGGTGCTTGCTCTAACTTGACACTATTATATGTGGTTGCATGTTGCGTATGATGTCTAGCTTGTATTGCTTCTAACTTGAATTGCATCTGCTTACTTTACACATAATGCCTGTGAATATGACACGTGTTCCTGTTTCTAGAACATACGTGTACATGATGAGCACATCTCCCCTACCTCACCATCACAGGTGCTTGCTCTTACTTGGAACTGTTATACGTGGTTGCGTTTTCGTATGATGTATAGTTTGTATTGCTTCTGATTATGTTGAATTGCATCTGCGTAGCTTACAACTTATACCTGCAACGATCACTTACCCATAATACACATTTAACTTGGGACTGTGATGTAGGTTGCATCTTGCATTGTCTTCTAGCTTGTACTGCTTCTAATTTCTTGAAATGGCACTTACGACGAGACACTTTTTACCTGATAGAGTGATATTGGTTGCATGTTCATATGGTTCCTAGCTTTCATTTCTTCTAATTTTGTTCAAATGCCTTCCGCTTACTATTTTTTTTCATACATATTCCATCCTCCTATCGTACGTGTGAATATGAAACGCTGTATTTTTTTGTATATATTCCATCCTCCTATCCTGCGCTTGCCTTACATCAAAGTAGTGTTCGTCTCTATCATGCATCAACCAGTTATGCAGAGCTAATTTTATTCATCTTCTTGTGGTTTTGACTTCATAAGGCAATATCAGAAAATAGGAAGGAAAAGAGTAAGTTAGGGGATGTTGGTGGTCCTCCGCACCGACACAAATAGAGACTCTCTAGATTTGCCACTGCTACTGCTAATGAAGTTGAAGTCCCAAGTCTACATGATGAGTTTATCTCCCATACTCCACCATCGCAGGTGCTTGCTCTAAGTTGACAGTGTGATAATTGGTTTCATGTTGCATATGTTGTCTAGCCTGTATTTCTTCTATTTTGATTAAATTGCACCTGCTGAGTTTATACGTTATACATGTGCATATGACATGGCTTTCTGTGTCTAGAATACACTACATCTATCTATCATACCATGTTCTTACATCAAAGTACTGCTGTTGTGTATCCCGAATCAGTCACTCATGATTGGACGCTTTTAACATGGCAGTTTGATAGTGGTTGCATCTTGCATTGATTTCTACGTTGTGCTGCTTCTAATTTTTCGAATTGCCACTTATGACAAGACACTTTTAACTTGGCAGAGTAATATTGGTTGCATCTTTCATATGGTTTTTAGCTTGCATTACTTCTATTTTCTTGAAAATCCTTCTGCTTAGTTTGCACATCGTAGCTGTGAATATGTCATGTCGTCCTGTTTTTCTTACATATTCCATCCTCATACGGTTGTCTTACATCAAAGTATTGCTTGTCTGTATCATGCATCAATGAGTTTTGAAGAGTGATTTTATTCTTTTGTGTTGTGGGTACAGCTTGACATGGCAAAGTCAAAAAAGAGCTAGGAAAATAATATAGTAGGGAGTGCTGTTACTCGTCGGGTGAAACGGAAAAGGTTCTACCATCGAGATTCTGCTGGTACTTATAGTGCAGTAGAAGGTCCAAGTCCACCGGCTAAATCTACAAACACAGTATCACCTGCTCCACCAGCTGCAGCATCCGCTTCAACTGTACCATCATCTCAACCAGTTACTCGTTCATTTGCTCCGGAACTGGCCAGTTCCCAAGCTGCCTTCACACCTAACACTACTTCCGAAGCACTGTTGACACAACAGGACTTGGCAAGATCAGATGAACCTCATGAGCATCAACACCAAGACGGTACCTGACCGAGTCAAGTTGCAGTTGCATGCTCCTTTATATGTACTCTCACAGTTTGATGTACACTAACACTTTCCATATTCGTTGTTGAACTAGCACCACGGCGCAAGCGAAAACAGACATCAGGGATAATGCTTGACAGATTAACAAAATCTAAAGGAGGAAGAATGGAGATCCATTTTGAGGCAGGTTTAAAAAGGCCACGTGATGCTACAGTGTCAGTCAAGTTAGTATCAGAGGCAGCCGTTGCCGTTAGGTGTCATGGACGTATCCTCCCAACGTGGATCCAGTACAGGAATGAGAAAGACAATACCTAGTTTAACACCTTCCTTGACCATTTATCCGTAAGTAATGTTATTCATCACAATTAGTAATATTGTCTTGCTCTGTCCCATACTTTCTAGCTTCCTCCTAATAAGACTCACATTCTTTTTTCAACAGATGAGGTTCAAGTTGGATCCGAAAGATGATGCAACTAAGAAAGCATGCACTCATGTTTTTCAGTATGCTCTACGACAGTATCGGTACCACCTTAGAAAATCTCACTTTGAAGGCAAGGCTAACAATGAAATCGCCCAAACATCTTCAGTGGAATATATTACTGATGAAGACTGGACAACCCGCGTTAAACACTGGTCTGATCCAAAGTATCAGGTAAGCTATATGTATTTGATCAGACCACATATTGAACTTGTATTTATGTATGTGCCTTACAAGTGTATCTTCTTCTAGGCTAACTATTTGAAGAACAAAACCAATCGTTCTAAAGTGAAATTCCAGCAGACAACAGGATCTCATAGCTATATTGCACACTGCAAGGCTCTTGTAAATAGCTGCTACTTCCTTCTTTTTTGTGCCATATTATCGTATCTATATTGACTTGTTCCAAATATAGAGGAAAGCCCGTGCGGACCAAAAAGAACCTGAACCAAATGCAGTGCAAATCTTCAAGGATTGCCACACCAGCAAGATGAAGGGCATGAGCACACCAGTTCAAGCCGTTGTTGTAAGTCCTTACTCCTCCTGCCTTGAACTGATTGGTACTGTGATGTGTTCATTTAACTACTTGGTTTGCAGCCAATGTCATTTACTCTGTTCACTTTTATTCACAGTTGTCTTAACGTATCATTTCACCTTACATGGTTTAAAAGAGATGAAGGATATTCTTTTGGTCTTGATCTGTAATCTAGTTGTTATGTTCATGTGCGCACACAATGATAAAATAGCCTGTTTGTTTTATGTCTGTTTGCCCATGATATGAATGATGTCATACTATGTTCAACCTACTTTAAACCATGTCTCTTTATCCTTAGATGTCAACGAATGTGAGGAAATAGACAATACAGTAGGCATGCTACATGGACATATGTTCCGTAAGTGATTTTATTATGTAGTTGGCACTACAATACATGCTAATGTATTACAGTAGTTCACCAAAATAAGTTATGTATAAATGTTTAACCTACTTTGTTTGTTTTTGTCTCATTAGTAACTTATCTGGTACACTAATCTACAAGTTCAAACTTTCAGGAAGCTATCGAACAAATGATTGAACAGCCACAACCACCTGAAGGTGACGAGGCTACTACAGGCACAATGTCACCTCTTGCTACAGTGCGTCAGTATCTCTCCACTAACAGTGCAAAAAGCACCTTCCTGCGTAATTCTGGGTTGGTTGTCAAGGTAACGTCGTCCAAATCGCCTACCGAACAAAATCTTCCTGCCAGACAGAGTGATATATATGTGCTCCAGACACAAGTCCAATCCCTAATGGACGTTGTTTCGGAAAAAAGAATAGTGGTTGAGAAATGTCGTCAAGATATGAATGGTTTTGAAACCAGACTATCAGACATTCGCTTCGTTGTTCAAGAGCAATGGCGGAAAAAAGGTGGAGATCGTGCTGCTCCATCAGATTCTACAGCCTGAAACATTAGCACTCAGGTCAAATGATCTGTGCTTCTATACATCTGATGGTGCTTTTATCTGGAAGGACTGTAAACTTTATGCCAATAGGCCTTTTGTTGTATGGTTGGAATTTATTTTGTTGTGATACAACATTTATGATGCTGTCTCAGGTTGCAGTAATTACGACGCTATTTTTGTATACTGTAGGTTTATCTTAGTAATGTATTCGGCCGAAAGCTTCATAGGAGCCCAACATGCCAACATTCGTCGGGCCCATTCCAATTGGGCTAAAAACGATTACGGGCCGAAATTGGCATGTAGCCCACTAAAAATATCTGGGCCTAAATCAGCGTAAGCTTTCATATTTTTCTGGTAGGCCTGTGCCCATAGTGGATCTTTAACAGGCCTAAACATAATTTGGGCCCTTAGTAAAAATAGGCCGTTTACAGGTGTAAATATTTTGAGCCCATAAAAACATGGGCCTTTAATAGACCGAAAGTGAGATTGGGCCCTGATTGTGCCAAATAACCCACTGGACTTAGCAGGCCGAAATGGTGGCCCATTTACGATGCGGATCTTTGACAGGCCAAAATTCGGACGGGCCATAAATGCGCCGACCTAATACACGGGCCTTTAACAGGCCGGAACTTCGGTCGGGCTAGATTATCGTCATTTTTATATGGGCCGTTAATGGGCCCGATATGACATTGGGCCACATATGGCCCATGGTTTACGTCCGGCGTTAACAGGACGAAAATGACAACAGGCCGAAAGTGGCCCAAAGCTATAGTGGGCCTCTAACAGGCCGAATGTCAGACATGGCCGAATATGACCCAAATCCTTCACGGTCATTTATGGGATGAAAGTTTTGATGGCCTGTAAATGGGCCCAAATGAAGCCGGACCTTTAATAGGCCGGAAACACACCGGGCCGTAATTCGGCCCAATTACTTAGCGGACTGTTAAAGGGCCAGAAGTGACCATGGGCCACGTTGATGACAAGTTTAGGACAGGCCGTTGACGGGCCGATTTGACAGAGAATGTTGGGCCTTTAGCTGGGCCGGCCCATTATGGTCTACAGAATCTTGTAGGCCTTTAGCTGGGCCGGCCCATTGTGGTCCGCAAAATCTTGTGGGCCTTTAGCTGGGCCGGCCCATTATGGTCTGCAAAATCGTGTGGGCCTTTAGCTGGGCCGGCCCGTTATGGTCCGCTAAATTTTGTGGGCCTTTAGCTGGGCCGGCCCATTATGGTCCGCTAAATCTTATGGGCCTTTGGTTGGGCCAGCCGATTTAAACTTTGTGGGCCACTTTTGGGCCGGTCCACGTGTCAACATATCATAGGCCCATCTCGACCGTTGGATGAGTGACACCTGTGCCAACGCGGAGCTGACGCGTGGATCCTTCAGCCAATGAGAATTTTACACGTGGAAAATCGGCATTGGTCGTGGTTGTTAACGGGTTATCAGATCCAAAATCCGACCCGATAGCTTAACGGCGTTCCGTTACGGTGGATGCCACGGGTCAGTCACCCTTGACGAAAGCACTTCTGTGACGTGCGATTTATCGTCATGGAAGTGGACACTTTCCTAATGATAATTTTGGCAATGTCATGGAACACTTCTACGACAGCACATGTATGACTATCTTGATTCTGTCATAAATTTGTCATGGATGTACATGCATGATAGAAAACGCGACCTACTGTGACAAACATGCATTATCACATAAGTGTATTTTTTGTAGTGCTTGTTGGTAAGACGAGGGACAAGGTAACCTAATGCATTCATGGACATCATCTCATGTGAATATCACTCTATGTCTATGCATATCCTTGTTTGTTCCTTGTGGGACTAACCTGTGTAGGTATTGAAAGTGCTACTCACTCCAAAGGATTGCTCCGAATGATCTACATCAACATTGAGCATCTACATCTTCAACACCTACATGAAGTCATCATCGACAAAACCCACGGTTAGTTCATCCCTCTTAGGGGGGATATCACATCTAGGGGGAGCTTTACTCTAATCAATTGAGCTAAAGCAACTCTAATAATGTGAGCACAACAATGCTTTATGTAAAAGTGGCAACCCCACTTGTGCTTAAACGATGAGTATGACCTACGATCAAATGATCTCATTTGACTCCTCAGTCAATACACTCATATATAGATGACATAGTCATCGCCAAATTGCTTGATAGATGCTAGAGTGATTGTGCATGCTTTGTCACATATTTCATTTGCCATTTTATTGTGTGAGCATGTTGGATGCATATTTTACTCATTCGAGGACATCCATTTGTTGCTTTGATTGTTTGGCTTTTTCTCTTTTTCCAAATGGATGGACAAGAATTTCTAAGTACTCCCTCTAGCTATCTATGATTTTCTCGTCTCAAACTCTATTCATGCTACATCACAAAGTTTGATCAAGTCAGATTCCAACCACTTTGTGTGAGGAGCACTTGGAGTCCCCGATTCATCATAGACTTAAACTTCCAAAACCTCTTTGTGCATTTCGGTATGACCGAGTCATCCACTTCGGTCACACTGAGTTCACTAAGTTGATCTAGGTTTTCCATCTCGGTGCAATCGATTTGAACTTTTCGATCACACCGAGTTGCAGTAACCGCTTGCAATTCTGCATCTCAGTGCCACCGAGTTGTTCCACTCGGTCACACCAACAGGGTCGGGATATATAAACCCACGGGTGTGATTTTGGAAATTTCTTTGAAACCTCTCAGCCCGCGCATATCCTGCTTTGCTGCCTCAGGTCTCCGGATCGTCTTCTCACCGCCAGCGACCTCCCGCCGCTGGTTTCCATCGCCGTCAACGGAATTTTGCCCTTCCGCTGCCGCCATAGTGAACTCCGCCGAACTAAGGTACGAGTTCGATCCTTTGTGCTATTCTTTTAACTCCGATTTGTAGCACATTACTTTGACATGATCATGACCACGTATGCAAACAATCCATCCACTGAAAAGTTCCTTTAGATTAGATTGGATTTGAAAAATTAGGGTTAGGTCTCCGCCGGACTCATCTCGGACCGACCAAATTGTAGAAATCGGTCTCACCGATCTGGCTTAGGCCATAGCACATGCATTTTCGGTCTGACCAAAAATTGCAAATTGTTGTGACCGAGTTCGATTCTTTGTGAAACCGTGCCACCGAACTGTGACTCGGTCTGACCGAGTTCACTAGTTTAGGTTCCAAAAGCTACTTCGGTATCACCGAGTTTACAAATCGGTAGCTCCTAAATGCTTTCTGTGAAGAACTAAAACTAAGTTTTCAAGTCATCTGTTTTGCAAAAACTCTGCACTTTGTGATGCTCATCCACTCTACCTCATCTATATCTATTCACAGGGTTTGCTGTCAGTAAGTTTGTAGAGATGTTTGACTAGAGCGACAACCAGAACAGGTCTGAAGAACAAGTGCAATTGAGTGGGGGCACTTTTCCCTCTAGCAGTTCTGATGATGGCAGCAGGAGCACACCAAGTAACTTGCCCAAAGCAGCCACTAGGTCAAGGAAGAAGAAAACCTCAGATTCTGAAGATGAGGACTATGTGGCTGTTGAGGAGGAAGTTAGCTCCAAGAAGAAGCTGCTATAGAAACAATATGGGTCAGCTGCCACATCTAAGCCTGGCTTGCACAAGAAGGCCCCTGCCAAGAGGGTGCCAACCTTAAAAGTTAGAGACTCAACTACTGAAACCTCCAAGCCAACTGGAGAGGCTGCTGGAGAGGGAAAGAAGAGAAAAGGAAAGGGTCAAGAAGACCACTGCCAGAGTGCTTAGTAGATCCTCCATTATGAGAGATCCAGAAGAAGAGGAGGAGGAAGAGGATGCTGCTCCAGCTCCCAAGTCTCAGAAACTCATGGGAGATGCTATCAAATCAGGGGCTTCTCCATCAAAGCCCAAGTCTGCTCCCAAATCTCAAGCTCAGAAACCCCCAAAGCCCAAGAGAAACACCAGAAGCATTCCTGCAATAGAAAAGAACAAGGCCCCAGTGCCTCAAGCTGAAGAAGAGGAAGATGATTCACTTGTTTTGAGGAAGTTGAAGCCAAAAATTCTTGACCACAATGATGCTCATCCAGTCACTGTGGACATGCATCTCAGGAAAGATTCAGGACTGAGATTATGGAGACAGTCTGATCCCTATGCTGTTAGGAGGAGGACTGCAGTTGACTACAGGTTTCATACAAAGGAACATCAAGACTTCTATGAGACAATTTTGCTTGACAAGAAGCCCATTGTATGTGACATGAAATGGGTGGATTGGGAATACATCCAGGAGAATGAAGATCACTTCCCAGGAGTTTATGACAGCTTCAAGGCATGTGGAGTAGATGAATTTGTTGGACAGAAGCTCACCAAATGGAATGATGAGCTGATCATGTAGTTTTACTCCACTACTCATTTCCATCCATATGGGAGGATATTATGGATGTCTGAAGGTACTAGGCACCATCCGCTATTGAAGAATGGGCCAAGCTCATCAATGCCCCAGAGGAACATGAGGATGACTGGGATGTGTATGCCAAGAAAAAGAAGGATCACAACTCCATGGTAAACATGTACAAAGAGATCCTTGATAAAGCTTTGGAGGCACACAAGCTTGGATCTGTACACTTCTTGTTGTCTGGTCTGACTACTATTAACTAGATCTTAAGGAACACATTGCTACCCAAGTTAGGAGATCACAAGATGATCAGAGGACTCTCCATCAACATGTTGCAAATCTTTGATGTCCCTCAGAAGTTCAAAGTTATGAGTTTGATTGTAGAAATGATCAAGAGGACTGCTGCTGATCAAAAGATAAGTTGTGGATATGCTCCACATATTCAGGAGCTCATCAATTCTAAGATGGGCACAGGAACTTATTTGCTAGACAAGGAGCATCTACCCTTACATCCTGAACTTGAAGACAACACTGTTGTGATGAATGAGGAGGAACCATCATCAGTTCAAGTCCAGGAGAAGATAGCCAAAGCAAAGGCTGAGAAAGCTGCAAGGATGCGAAGCGCAGAAGAAGCATATCAAGTTTTCCTCAAGACAAAACAAGATCAATTAGTCTATCTTATTCAAGCTACTCTGAGGATTGAGAAGGGCTTGGCCACCCTGACTCAGAATCAGGAGAGCCTGGAGAGTATTGTTGAGACAAAATTCTATGATCTTGACCTCAAGGTAATTGAGATTCGGACTGTAGTTGAGCAGCTTTAGGAGGAAGCAGAAGAGAGGAGACGGAAGGCAACTGTTGATGCTTTTCAGCGTGTGCCACAAGGTCCGAGGTCTGCTGTAGTGCCAGTTTCAGATGCTAGAGCTACATTGTCAGCACCAGCAGCTAGAGCTCCAGTGCCACCTCCAGCACCCACTCCACCAGCTCCAACTACATCAACAGATGCCTTCGTCCTTGGAGTTCTCTCTACACCACCTCCCGAAGACCAAGCCTGAGAGACGCGTAGCACTATGCATTTTCAAAATTTTTGGTAACTTGTTGCCAAAGGGGGAAAAATATGTATAGATCATAGGCTTCGAGAGAGAGTGTCTCACTTTTTATCTCTCTTGCTTTTGGTTGAACTTTTTATTGTGTGAGATACTTTATGTCCTTGTGAGATACTTGTGTGATCATGTGGTTGATCATTTGCTACCTTAATGCTTGTTTGGATGCTACTATCTTTTATATCTCTTATATGATCGTTCACTTTCTTGGTGATGAGTGCATGATTTTAATTTCTATCATTTTGAGCGCTCCACCAAGATGTATGTGACATGGAAGAGTAACCCATGATCCTAATCGATTGTGCATTTGCATTCAAAAGCAAATCTGAAATAATGCACAAATTTAGGGGGAGCTCTTGCTTATCACATACTTCTCAAAGCGACGATGTTTTTCAATCTTATGATCATTTGTCGAAGCTTTGATCTATATGTTGTCATCAATTACCAAAAAGGGGGAGATTGAAAGTGCAACTATCACTGGGTGGTTTTGGTAATTCCTAACAACATATAGCTCATTGAGCTAATTCTATTTTAAGATAAATATTTCAGGAAAGCTCAATGATTGGAATGGCATGGATTAGAAAGTGGACCCCTCAAATTCTAAGGACAAAAGATTGGCTCAAGCTCAAAGCACAAGACTCTACATTTTACTTTTAGTGATCCAAGATAACATTGAGTCCATAGGAAAAGCCAATACTATTAAAAGGGGGTAAGGTGTTGCTTAATGAGTTACTTGCTCAAAATTCTTAGTGATATGATCCAAAAACCCTCAACTACTTTCTCATATACACATATGTCCCAAACCAAAATTCAAACTCGGCCCCACCGAAATCTTCTATCCGGTGCCACCGAGTTCACTTGACATAGCCACAGCCACAAACCCTAGTCACTTCGGTCTCACGATAGGGATCTCGGTCTCACCGAGATGGGATTGCAACCTCTCTATTTCCCTTCGTAATGTTTCGGTCCAACCGAGATGAGCGATCGGTCCCACTGGGATTGCAATGCAAACTCTCTGTTTCCCCTTCATAACGTTTCGGTCTAACCGAGATGAGCGAATCGGTCCCACCGAGTTTGCCTGACCAACTCTCTGTTTGTCTATTACCAAAAATGGTCCCACCGAGTTTGTGTAATCGGTCTCACCGATATTACGTTATGCCCTTACCCTAATGGAATCGGTCCCACCGAAAATCCTAACATTCACATTTGGAACTAAATCAGTCTGACCGAGTTTTATAATTCAGTCCCACCAAGTTTGGTGATTTGTGTGTAACAGTTAGATTTTGTGTGGAGGCTATATATACCCCTCCATCCACTCTTCATTCATGGAGAGAGCCATCGGAACATGCCTACAGTTCCAACATACATTTTCTGAGAGAGAACCACCTACACTTGTGTTGAGGTCAAGATATTCCATTCCAAGCACATAAATCTTGATCTCTAGCCTTCCCCAAGTTGCTTTCCACTCAAATCATCTTTCTACCAAATCCAATCCTATGAGAGAGAGTTGAGTGTTGGGGAGACTATCATTTAAAGCACAAGAGCAAGGAGTTCATCATCAACACACCATCTATTACCTTTTGGAGAGTGGTGTCTCCTAGATTGGTTAGGTGTCACTTGGGAGCCTCCGACAAGATTGTGGAGTTGAACCAAGGAGTTTGTACGGGCAAGGAGATCGCCTACTTCGTGAAGATCTACCCTAGTGAGGCAAGTCCTTCGTGGGCGATGGCCATGGTGGGATAGACAAGGTTGCTTCTTCGTGGACCCTTCGTGGGTGGAGCCCTCCGTGGACTTGCGCAGCCGTTACCCTTCATGGGTTGAAATCTGCATCAACGTGGATGTACGATAGCACCACCTATCGGAACCACGCCAAAAATCTCCGTGTCTACATTGCGTTTGCTCCCTCCAAACTCCTCCCTTTACCTTCATATGCAATTGTTTTACATTCCGCTGCTATATTCTTAGAATTGCATGTGTAGGTTGATTACTTGATTTGTGCTAAGTTGCTAAAATCTGCCAATACTTAAAATTGGGAAAAGGCTAGATTTTTATTTGGTCAAGTAGTCTAATCACCCACCTCTAGACATACTTTCGATCCTACAGAGACCTCCCGGAGGCCTATGCACCGTTGTACCAGACAGTGAGGCATTAGTCGCCGCCATGCCCGTCTTCAACGAGCTGGGGCTCGTGTCGCTCGAGCACCCCAACTCCTCGGTGCTGGTGTCTTCTGAAAACAACGCCGGCGAAGAGGGAAAGGAGGACTCGGAGGCGACCGAGGACGATGTGGCGGAGATTTCTCCCCTGTCCCAGAGCGAGATCCTCTGCGGCCTCGCAGATGATGACGACACCGGCAAGCCCCTGGCCATGGAATCTCCACGCTCCACCGGGGTCCTGACAAGGTCTGGGGCCACTCCTCGGGCCCTGCGGAGGTCAGCCAGGCGACCCCGAAGAAGAGTGGGGCGGCACCCCCCCTCAGGGCGACGCCTGTGCCTCGCCAAGCGGTAGTACTGTGCCGAGGCGGAGGCCAAGATGAAGGCCCTCCAGGAGGAACAAGCCTCGCGTAGCCAAACGCTCCAGCAGTAGGAGGAGGACCTGAAGGCCTGCGAGGCGAAGCTCGCCGATCGCAACGCCGAGCTGGCCTAGGTGGCCACCGACCAGACCACAGAGCGCGGCCGCCTTGACGCCTTGAAGAAGGAGGTGACTGACGCCCAGGTAGCCCATGCTCAGCATGTCTCTGAGGTGGCAACCCAGCTGGAGGCTAGGGAGAAAGCCCTCGTTGCTACCGAGAAGAAGGCGGCCATGGGCCACGAGACCTTCTTGGCCCTCAAGCTCGGGTTTCGCAAGGTGCTACGCTCCACCCATGGGGGAGGATACGAAGAGCCGCTGGCGACCCCTGAAGACGGTCTTGCAGGGCTCCTCCCCAAGCTTGACGAAGCACTCAAGGGTGCCACCGCTGAGGTGGACTCCTTCCTGGAGGTGGAGTGCCGCTCGCTCTTCACCGCAGTCGCGACACGCGTCTTCAGCCACCTCTACGTCTAGGACGCTGGCTTCGGTCTCAATGCCCTGATCAACTCGGTGGCACCCGAGTCGCGCGATGCTGCCGCACAGGCTGTGAGGGACCAGGTGGACGCGCTGCTGGGGAGGTTCCTCTGCGTCCCCATCCCCGAGGCTCCGGTAGCAGAAGTCGAAGGCGGTGAGGATGGTGGCAGCGTTGTCGATGAGCGGCTTCCAGCGAGCAGGGCAGGCGGCAGTGGTGGTGGCACTCTTTAGTTTTATCCTGCAACATTTACCATGCCTCGTGGAGGCATAAGACTTCTGTTTAAGCTTGTGGAACAATTTGTGCTTGTGATAATTATTAGGACTCCGTGATTTTCTTATTGCGCCAAGTTTCCTTCGTGGTTGCTTTTGCGCTCTGCATCGGCAGGGCCCAGCCCCACGCATACCTCGACCACCGTTGGGGCATCCGGATCACCAGGACAACAACAAGGGCGAGGGGCTACATAACTAGTGAGGCCCCTAAGTCGTGATTCTCAGGAGGTCCCCCTTGACATACGAGCAGCCCTCATGAAGGAAACGTGGATACCGGGGCATACCCCTTCGTGCTCTGCATCGCCAGGGCCTAGCCTCGCGCATACCTCGATCGCCGTTGGGGCGTCCGGATCACCAGGACGACACCAAGGGGCGAGTGGCTACATGACTAGCGAGGCCCCTGAGTCGCGATGCTCTGGAGGTCCCCCTTGACGTGCGAGCAGACCTCATAAAGGAAATGTGGGCGCCGGGAGTCCCCCACACCTTTGCCCACCAGCTCCCGGCGGGAACGCAGAAGACCAAGGCCTGGACCTGGTACGGTTGCGTGTGCCAGGCGTGGCCTGAGCACAGCTCCTGTGTCCAGCCCCCTCGTGTGATCCTCCCGAGGGGAAAGTTGTGGGGTGTTACCGGGCGAAGAGCTGAAAGGTTGTCAGGAGGTTGGTGCGGCCACGATGTCACATCCCTAGCTTCTGGTGCTACCTAGTGTTTGCATCTCGCTTGCATCATGTTTAACTTTCATGGAAACTTGAAATGGGGGATGTTCAAACCCTAGCATAAAAGGAATCCACCAGGTTCAACTAAAATATTTTTCAGTGAACCCAAATGGGCTTAAAAAATGTTCATCATTTTTGGAAAATGCTGGAAACAGCAACTAGAGGTGATGCACATTTTTGCATGACATTTTGGATTGTTGAATTAACACATATTGTATTTTGAATTGGAGCAAATAAATACTATAAATACTTCATTACTCCAATAATTCTGATTTTTGTTGAGGGGCTTTGGAATAATCCTTTTAGTCCCTGCAAAGTTTATCAGAAGCAACAAAATTAGTTTGGTTCAAAAACCAAATTAAAACAAATGTCAGAAATAGAAAACAGAAACAAAATAGAGAAAAGGAGAAACTTACCTGGCACTTACCTGTCCAGCTGGCCAGCCTGCTACTGTGCGGCCCAGCCCACAGCGCAGTGCCAGTCACCCTCAACCTCCCGCCAGGAGGATGAGAGGCGCGTGGCCACCGCACGCAAGCACACGCCCCGGCCACCTCCTACTTGCTGCCGCTGCTGCTGGAGGGCGCCAAGAGTGCCACGACACCCCCTGCATCTTCCCCCCCTCTCTGGTTCCTCCCGCTCTCCCCCAGCACTCGCGCCGCTTCCACCCGAGGCCGCCGACGAGCACCGCCGCGGCCATAGCCTCCCCGTGCCTCTCCTACGTGACCTCGAGCTCCGCCGTCGACCCGTACGCCGTCTACACCGAGCCACGCGACGGGAAGAGCCCCGGAGCGCCGTCCCCGACGTCTTCTTCCTCCTCGTGTCACCGAGATCGCCAGCGACTGTGCTCCTGCTCCGACGCGTCCCCGAGCCCGCTGACCTTCTCCTCCGCCCCCAGTGAGCCCTTGATCGCTTCCCCCTGTTCCCTTCTGCGATAGCGCGCCTTAACTAGCCCACCGTCGAGGTTGAGATCTCCCCGCCGCTGGCCATGTCACCACCGTGGCAACGGCCGCACAAGCTCGTATCCGAGATCACGGATGCACTCACCATACTCCCTCGAGTCGAACACGACCATCCACGGCTCCTTCCGTGCCCCGCATCGCCCAAACCATTGTTGGCCGAACTCCGGCCGCCGCCGCGAGCTCCGTTCCGATGAGCTCCGGCCGGCTCAGCCCTAGCCACCGCCATCGTTGGATGCGCCACCCCGCCAGCTCCCCCTAGATGCTCTCTGCGCGTCCAATCATCGACTGCAGCGCAAGTCCGGCTAACCTCCGCCGTGTTTCTGGTCATCGCCGGCCAAACTCCGGCGTGCTAACGTGGCCGCGTGATTAGTGCTAATCGCCGCCTGCTAACCAACCTATAGTCACTGACTAGTGGGCCCAGTGCCCTAATAGTTTTAACTTAATCACTAATTAGAGCAAGTGCCACTGACATGTGGGCCGAGGCCTTAACTAATGTAGATTAGGTTAGTTTAATTTTAATTAACCCTGGTAGTTAACTGTGTCACTGACGTGTGGACCCCACATGTCAGGTTTGACCTGGACCGAGCCATTGACCTGCTGACATCACTGTGAGGTCATGCTGACGCAACAATTCCTTTCTGGAATTTAAATAAATCTTAAATGATTTATTATTTTCAGAAAATGCCCAAAACTTCTAAAATTCATAGAAATTCAACCGTAACTCCAAATAAAAAGATTTATATATGAAAAATGATCAGAAAAATCCAATCTATCCATCTGTACCATTTTCATGCATGTTAGAACAACTTATAGCTACTGTTTAGGACAAATGAAATGTATGGCATTTAAATAACCATATGTGGAGTTTGAATTTGAACCTAGTGTTCAAACCAACTCCATTTAACTTGTCGCTAGTTGCATTAGCTCAATCAACAGCATATTTCCATGTCATGATCATGCATCATATTGTTGCATCGCATTGATTGTGTTCTTCCTTGTTTGCCGGTAATTGTCCCCTCTCAGTAGACGATGTTCCGACGATGTGATTGATGACACTAATGAAGAACTATACTATCTTCAGAAGTGCCAGGCAAGCAAAACCCCCTTGTTCATTCCGATAAAATCCCACTCTCTCGCTCCTGCTCTCTTTTACTGTATTAGGACAACAACGTTTCAACTGTTACATGTTGCGGTAGATGAACCCCTTTCCTCTGCATGACCTGTCATTTCCACAGTAAATAGATGAAACCCACTAGCACGAGTAGGAGTTGTTTGAGCCCTGATGTGCCTACTCATTCATGTTTGTTTGTCATGCCTGCTACTGCTTAGAGTTGAGTCAGGTATGATTCATCAGGGATGAATTGGAATGTGGTGAACAGGTCCTACTGTTGAGAGCTAAGTGTGTGAACACGATTTGGTAAAGGTAGCGGTGAGAGGCCATGTAGGAGTACATGGTGGGTTGTCTCATTGCAACCGTCCTTAGGAACTGAGTTCTGTGTTTCTGATCCATGAACAGCTACTACCACGCATTGGAATGCTTAAGTGCCCCTCTCGACTTATTAATCAACCCGATCTCTGTCCAGGAGTTGCAACTAGTTTCTGGTGTTTGTAGGTAGTGTTAGTAGTCTACCAAGTGGCACCCGGTACAGGTGGGCTTGGGACAGACTAGGCACAGTGGCCCGGTGTACCAAGTGGCACCCGGATGGTGGGCTTGGGAACCCTGTACACATCGTTTGGGGCCGTGAGTGACACCCCGGCCGGATCTCCTTGCGTATGGAACCCGAATAGGCGATAAACCTGGACGAGAGACTTGTGTGGTTAGTCAGGTCATGGCCGACACCCTTGCCCGGCTTCCGCTTGAAGGTTGCCGAGGTACATGACGTGTACAGGGCGATAAGTGGCGAGAGCGTGTGTGAAGAAGTACACCCCTGCAGGGTTATCATTATCTATTCGAATCATCGGATTCCTCGGATTTGGAAACTTGGACCCCTTGCATCGGTCATAGACAAGTGAAAGTGGATACTCTAAAATGCGCAAGATAAGCGTGAGTGCTATGGATGGCGTTCTCGTAGGGAGACGGGAGTGGATCCATAGTGGTGTATTGATATGGTGAATATGTGGACTCGTGTGCACCACCTCAAAAGAGTTACCAGCAGTCGTAGTTCAGGATAGCCACCGCGTCAAAGCTGGCTTGCTGCAGTCAAACTCCACCACCCCCTTTATTGATACTGATGCATATGTAGCTAGTTCTGATGTAAGTCTTGCTGGGTACATTTGTACTCACGTTTGACTATTTTATGTTTTGCAGAGAGACGTCAGTCTCGCTAGTAGTTCCACGTGGACTTCGACGTTTAGCTTGATACCTCAGCTACGATTTTGTGCCCTCGGCAGGATCTGGTAGATAGTCAGGCTTCTCAGCCTTTTTCAGTTGTAGAAGTTTGTACTCAGACATGTTAGGCTTCCGCATGTGCTTTGACTTGTATGCTCTGAATGTTGGGTCATGAGACCCATGTTTGTTTTATCTGGCTCTTCGAAGCCTAATGAATAAATACTCTGAGTCGTAGAGTCTTGTTGTGATGCCATGTTGTATTGCACATATTGAGCATATTGTGTGTATGATTGAAATGCTTGGTATGTGTGGGATCCGACAACCTAGTTGTTTATCCTTGGTAGCCTCTCTTATGGGGAAATGTAGTCTTGTGCTTCCATGAGCCATAGTAGTCCGCTACAGCCCGGTTCACCGGAGTCCTGCTAGCCCGGCACTACTGCTCCGGAACACTTGACTGTCCGGCATGTGTTTCACTTCGTTCTTGTGTCTGTCCCTTCGGGGAAATGTCACGAGGTGACATCCGGAGTCCTGCCTAGCCTGCTACAGCCCGGATTTCCGGAGTCCTGTTAGCCCAGTGCTATAGCCCGGATTCACACGCTGCTAACCGACATGCTCGATGTGATTCATGTATGCCTTTCCCCATAGGTTGGTGCCGCTTTGGGTTCACGACTAGCCATGTCGGCCCGGGTTCTCTATCATATGGATGCTAGCAACACTATCATATACGTGAGCCAAAAGGCACAAACGGTCCCGGGCCATGGTAAGGCTACACCCGTGGGAATACCGTGCGTGAGGCCGCAAAGTGATATGAGGTGTTACCGGCTAGATCGATGTGACTTGGAATCGGGGTCCTGACGCACGAGGGTGCCCTTAGTTGTTTATTCACCAGCGCGGAGCATGGTGCTCACTACAAGAAATATGTCAACTTATGACCTTCTGTCAGTGACCCTCGAAGAATTGGTCAGAAATTTATGACCATTTTAGACCAATTGGTCAAAAGCTGTCTGGGGGGCTCTAAACCCTAAACCATAATGACCATTTTTGTCAGAAAGGTCATAATTTCATTAGAGGAAATGGTCATAAAGCAAACAGTGCTAGTCCGCTGCCTTATTTCTAGTTGTTAACGACCAATATAGATGGTCATAGCCTTGTAAATTGTGGTGGGTTGCTATGACTAGGCGCCATCTCATCAGTTTTGCCTATGTGTCATGTCCATGTGGCAGTTTTTGCCCTAGGTTGTGAAGCAACCTATATTTCTGTCATTCCCAAAATTCCCAAAAAAACCTCATAAATTCTTTGGGCCATATCTTCGTCAAATATGTAAAAACCTTCCTTGCCTAGTTCAAAAATAATTCAAAAATAATTCATTTTTCTATTCTGTTCAAAACAACAGTTTGTGAAGGAAGTACCACTTTGGCATGTCCAAATAGTATCCATTTTCTATAGTGCTTTCCTATGCCCAAATAACCATCCTCCACCAAATGCTAGCTCAATCCATTTATTATTTTGAGCCGAGCTTCAATATTCGTAGTCATGTCCAGTGTGGTAGTTTGCAAAGCAAGTACCACCTAGGCTCCTCCTTTTGAGCTGAAAATTTGTGAAGACGGTCTTCTTAGTAACTGATCATCCTCAGCCAAAACTCACGCCCATTAGCCATGTACATTTCCCGTACCGCTAATCAAACACTTGGCTGCTAATTCATGTTTGAGCATCGATCGGTCTCCTCGTGAGAATCTTATGTTGTAATTTTCTTCCTAGCACCTACCTGGGGAGTGCCCAACCCACTAGACATGCCTAGGCCGCCCAGAACACATGGAAACACCACGGTCACGCGGTGACCACGCGGCGGGCATGCGAGTTTACGCGCTCTAGAGTTGGGGCCCTCGGCCACCACCCAAACCTCGACGTATCACCACCAAACCATGTATTTATGATTAAATAGGTACTTATGTAACTAGAAATGATTTTTGGAAAAAATAAATAGCAAACTATGAGGCAGCTGCAGTTCAAATTTGACCCGCTTCCAACTGAATCGTCAGAAATTTGTCTTTTTCACGAGAGGTGGATAAAAACATTTTACACCCAATAATCTTGTCAATTGTACATTAAATATGTCCTAGTATTTTAGAAAATTGATTTGGTCAAATTTTGCAACAATTATTTGGTAGGTCCTTCACAAAAAAAACCTCCTTTTGGGCACTCAAAAATGGAAATTGGTTTTTTCGTCCAAAGAAAATGAAAACTTCCTTCGGCAACATTTTTTGCCATTCCAATATGCACCCTTGTGCACAATATGAGATCATTTGAACAAACTATGCCATGGATGTGGCCATAAGATTGATCATTTGGCTTGAAAGCCATTGATCTCCACACGTGATAGCTCGTTTTTGAGAACACTTTTTTAAAATAATTGTCATATTACAAGTTTGTTATTTTTCCTAGGAACTTGGCCACATATAATGACACAATGCGAAGGTTTCCCAATTTTTTGATTTTTTTTTATTTTTTTATGCCCGTTTCAAAATGCGGTCAAAACGGCGGGAATGACCGTTCCTAGCTAGTGGTTGAATCTTGGAACTTTTTTGGTATTTCTATGATTAAATGGATACTTATGTACCTAGAAATGATTTTTGAAAAAAATAAAGAGCAAAATACAAGGTAGCTACAGTTCAAATTTGACCCGCTTCCAGCTGAATCGGCGGAAATTTGTCTTTTTCATGAGAGGTGGATCAAAACTTTTTACACCCAACCATTTGGTAAATTGTGCATTAAATATGTCCTAGTATTTTAGAAAAATGATTTGGTCCAATTTTGCAACAATTATTTGGTAGGTCCTTCACAAAAAAAACCTCCTTTTGGGCACTCAAAAAATGGAAAATGGTTTTTTCGTCCAAAGAAAGTGACAACTTCCTTAGGTAACATTGTTTGCCATTACAATATGCACCCTTGTGCACAATATGAGATCATTTGAACAAACTATGCCATGGATGTGGCCATAAGATTGATCATTTGGCTTGAAAGCCATTGATCTCCACACGTGATAGCTCGTTTCTGAGAACACTTTTTTAAAATAATTGTCGTATTACAAGTTTGTTATTTTTCCTAGGAACTTGGCCACATATAATGACACAATGCGAAGGTTTCCCAATTTTTTGATTTTTTTTTGATTTTTTTATGCCCGTTTCAAAATGCGGTCAAAACGGCGGGAATGACCGTTCCTAGCTAGTGGTTGAATCTTGGAACTTTTCTAGTGTTTCTATGACTAAATAGATACTTATGTACCTAGAAATGATTTTTGAAAAAAATAAAGAGCAAACTACAAGGTAGCTACAGTTCAAATTTGACCCGCTTCCAACTGAATCGGCGGAAATTTGTCTTTTTCATGAGAGGTGGATCAAAACTTTTTACACCCAACCATTTGGTCAATTGTGCATTAAATATGGCCTAGTATTTTAGAAAAATGATTTGGTCCAATTTTGCAATAATTATTTGGTAGGTCCTTCACAAAAAAACCTCCTTTTGGGCACTCAAAAAATGGAAAATTGTTTTTTCGTCCAAAGAAAGTGACAACTTCCTTAGGCAACATTGTTTGCCATTCCAATATGCACCCTTGTGCACAATATGAGATCATTTGAACAAACTATGCCATGGATGTGGCCATAAGATTGATCATTTGGCTTGAAAGCCATTGATCTCCACACATGATAGCTCGTTTCTGAGAACACTTTTTTAAAATAATTGCCGTATTACAAGTTTATTATTTTTCCTAGGAACTTGGCCACATATAATGACGCAATGCGAAGGTTTCCCAATTTTTTGATTTTTTTGAATTTTTTATGCCCGTTTCAAAATGCGGTCAAAACGGCGGGAATGACCGTTCCTAGCTAGTGGTTGAATCTTGGAATTTTTTTGGTGTTTCTATGATTAAATAGGTACTTATGTACCTAGAAATGATTTTTTTAAAAAAATAAAGAGCAAACTATGAGGCATCTGCAGTTCAAATTTGACCCGCTTCCAGCTGAATCGGCGGAATTTGTCTTTTTCACCAGAGGTGGATCAAAACTTTTGACACCCAACCATTTGGTCAATTGTGCATTAAACATGGCCTAGTATTTTAGAAAATTGATTTGGTCCAATTTTGCAACAAATATATTGTAGGTCCTTCACAAAAAAACTAATTTTGGGCTCTCGAAAAATGATTGTCTTAAAAAACACTCATTTTGGATAATACCTTTTAGAGATATTTGTATTATTCAAAGTTTGTTATTTTTACAGAAACGTAGATCACACTTGGTGACACAATGCTAAGGGTTTTCTTTTCTATTTATTTTTATAAATTTTCTAGGCCGTAAAAAAGCTGACATGATTTAGCATCTTATTTTTAATCGATCACGACCAATTTAAATGGTCATAACACCATCGAAGAGATACTGCGTTGTGATTGGTCCAAAAACATATCACGCGGATCATGGATTAAGCACCGTCGGATGCTCCGGATCGAACGGTAGCCCTCGGTAGCCCTCGTCGCTCTCATCCCCCTCCGAATCACCCCGTGCCCCTCTCATCCCTCTCACCCTCGTCCACCCACGAAACCCTAGCACATCTCTCGTATGCCGCCACCGCTCCCTTCTCCCCCCGCCGCCGCTCCCTTCTCCCACCCGCCGCCACTACCTTCTCCCCACCGTCGCCGCTCCCTTTTCCCCACCGCCGGTCCTTCACGCACGGCTCCCCAGAACAGACTCCACCCACATCATGCTCCCCAGATCCATCTGGAGCCGCCTTCTCGCGCTCCCCAAATCCGTCTCGATCTGCCTCCCCCTCGACTCGACCCGCCTCCACCCACCTCCTGCCTCCTCCCTCTCACTCCTCCGCCCACCCGCATGCGCCCGACCATCCTCTCCCCCGCGACGAGCGCCGCGCCAAGGAGCGGGGAGGGCAGCCAGGCGGCCGGAATGCCCGCACAGAAGCGCCCGCACTCGTCGCTCGACGCGGACGACGGCCACGTCCAGGAGGAGGTTGCCGCTGTCGCCGGGGCCGCCGGCTCCGGCACGGAGGGCGGTGGCGCAGGCGTCCAGAGGGCAGCCAACGCGGGCTCTGTTGAGCTGGCCAAGGACGGTGCCAGTGAGAGCACTGCTTCCAGCGACGCGTGCCGCTGACTCATCTCCCACCACGCGATGTCCGCTAGTTCAGGTTGCTTCGATTTGATGCTTTTGCTTGTTTCGTAGGTGTTAGGCATATGATTTAGGATATGTTTCATCTCCTCTTCCTTCGTCATTAGTTGATCCGGTATCTGGCCTTGTTTCTCGTGGTTTTGTAGCGTGTTTCCATTCACCAAGAAGAAGTGGTATGACAAATTAATCCAGTACTGTTGAATCAAGAAGAAGTGGCCTTACTGTAATGTTTATCTGTCCTATGAATTTGGATGCTTGGTACTCCATTTTACTACTGCTCTGTTCCGTGATCTCCCACTAATCTTCTTCGTGATTGTGGAGCCCGGTCGTTTGGTGCGATTCCTATGTGTGTATGGAAACCTGATGTTGATCTTTATAAGATCTTCAGCAGATGTTGATCTCTTCTCTGTAGTTGCCTACCTAGCTAGCTCGATCTGCATTCAGGTGTTTTCATGCATTGCAGGAGCTTTTTGCTTAATGGTTATGCATGTTTAGCTAGTTCTTGCAGCGAGGCATATTTGTGATGCTAGTTTAGATCGACGTCCATGGCAGGAGCTCGGTGCTTGCTCAACGACCATGGTGTCCACGCGTACGCATGCACGGTTTACCAACTGCTGCTCTCAGGCGCAGCTGGATTTCTGCTGTGCTTCCCCTCCATTTCAAACTAGCCTCGCCTCGTTGCTAGTTGACGGTGCGTGCTAGCTGCATGCATGTACATGCATCTTCTGGAATAGAGTGATTGGTTTGAATTCAAGTGCAGAATATAGGCAAATGGGTGCTAGCTGTACATATTAATTGCCTCCGTTCAGTGTCGATTTCTTTAGTGTACTACTGCTAGTGTCGATTGATGCATTGGTTTGAGTTTGATTTAGTCAGGCAGGTTTAGTAATTCATTTTTAGATTAATTTGACATGGGTTTGATGAACTATGTAATACTCCCTCTGTCTCAAAATATAAAACATCTTTTGCTCTAAATATTATCCAGTACTATTGCCTACATGCTTCTAGCGGCTGATGCTTTTAATTTTTCTTAGTTTTTATGCTTCAGATCGCTTCCTCCATGACACCCCGATCCGGGCGGCGCCAGCAACGATGGCGATCGACAATCGAGTGTGCCTAACTCTGCATCTATAACTGGCATGTCTTCTTTGGATGGTCAGCTGCTTCCTCACCACATTGAAATCTCGACCCCTTTCTTGTTGATGGACTCGTTGACTGATTCATATGTGCATGGATGCAGGGTGCAGGTACTCTACTACGCGCTACTCCGGACGGGTCACCTGGACAGATGTTCTGGTTGTTTTTGAGCTACTTCCACTTTTTTAGCCGATTGACTACTGGCTTATTTTATAATGCAACGATGACTACTGCACTGCACCTATATTTGGCTAGCTCACTTAGACTGGCTATTCTTCTGCTCTTTTGATGGCATATATAGCAATTATCAAGCAATGAAGCAATGCCCCCCTTTGCCTTGGCATGTGTGCAAACTGTGTGTTATGTATTTTGTTCTAGCGGTACTATATAAGCCTGCATGTACGGATGTGTATGCCAATGCCTGCATGAACAAAAACTTTTACAAGGTTCTAGTTGCTTTGATAGTACACTGTATGTTCTACATTATATTTCTATATCTATATAATTTAGTTTGAGAAAGTAACTTAAGGATGTGTATCCCTTTTTATAATTCCTCTACACTACTCAATCGCTATCTGCCTCTAATTATTATAGTGACATCACTTATGGGTACAATGCTGAATTCTTGAGAACCTGCAGTAATCATCATATTTTTAGCTATTTAATTCTTCTGTGCGATGCACATTGTTGGTGTTAATCCACCACCCGTTTGGCCACTGTAATATTTACATAGTATTTTTTTTTATGTCCTAGTAGTAATGCCACTGTAGTATTTACATAGTAGTTTGTCTATTACTTGTATCCAGATTTTATATCCTGCCCTATGCCCTTGTCGACTTGCTTAGGTACATAATTATTATGTCTTGCAATCTGGTATTGATGATTGTCAATGTATTCATGTATACCCTTCTAGTGTACCTTGTATGTGACCCTGCTGATTTATATATCAATGCTTTGTTTCCAATAGATGTATGCTGATGCCTGATTCCTTAAAACTTCACTGTTGCAGTAGCATTTTTCCTTAGTGCATAGATGTATGAGCCATCACTTATGCTTGAAACCTTGCTCTCTTTCCCAGGAACCATCGTGGTCTGCGTCACTACTGGGGCGTGTGTATCCGTGGTCAGCACACCAAGACTACCAGCAGCAGAGGGAAGACTGTTGGTGTCTCCAAGAAGCGATAAACTGCTTCACAAAGATCCCCGCATAGCTTCACTACTACTGTGTTGGTCCATTTCCAGAATCTTAAGGAGTGTTCTTGTTTAGACGATTACCTTGGATGATGCTTTTGCTTGGGGAGAGGCTCAAGAAGATCAGGTATAAACTCCTCCCCCTCTCGTTTGTTTTTGTTTCATACAGTTTGGTGGTTGATACATTACTGTGCAAGTTCTATGGTAGGTGAGTTCTTTTTGTTGCTGCAAGCATTGAAACAATATGTCATGTGCAGGGAGCTTTGCATCCGAGTTTCAGCCATCCTCTACAGCAAGGAGCTCTCAGCCAAAGGAGCAAGCAGCGCTGCTAGTTCCTTGAGGCCAGATCGAGTAAGATGGCGCACCATGGCGTGTGGTGGCGTATTTTGCTTCCGAGAACAATACTGTTTATTTTAAGTGAGATGTACTTGTCTAGTGCTTGGTAAAAAAATTGAAGGATGAAGTATCATGTACTGTCTATGTTGTAGTGAGCTGTAGTAGGAGTGTAATGAAATTTTATCTGCTGTTGTATGTGCTATTTTCCTCTAATGTGTTGTGTACATTTTACTTGAACAGTCAATTCTCTAGAAAAATGTTCTTACTGGACCTGATAGTGGTCACGTCCCAAATATACTTGTACTATTAAGATGCCATGGCCCAAAATAACCTGAGCTGAAAAGCTATTCAGAATAACTATAAGCAGGCCTCGACTCAAATAGAAAATAGAAACGAAAAGGAAACGGACTATGTGGAAAGGTAAAGGCCCATGATAGAACAGGCCCAAAAAAATTCAGGAAAAAAAATCATAAATGGGCCGAATTGTTGGGCTAGGCCCATGTAGAAAACCGAATTGGACCGGGCTGAATCTTGTGCCACATCAGCTTGCCACGCTGGATGCCTACGTGGCCTGGGGAGGTTGCTAGTGACCAAAACAGAACAATAGGCTTATTTTGGTCATAAACGTCTTCGACCATTCCAGAAGAAAGGTCGCTATAGTCAGTTTATGACCGCCAGCTTTTAACCTTCAGTTTTTGGTCACAAAAAGGTCGCAAATGAAAAACCATGACCTTTCAGTGACCAATAGTGGTGGTCACAAGTTGACATATTTCTTGTAGTGGCTTCCACTTTAGCATGGGCATAGCCGCTCCTCGGTCGTGTCGTCCGCCTGCGCGGAGCATGGGGCTTCCACTGGTGCGTGGGCATAGTCGCTACTCGACCGTGTCATCCACCAGCGCGGAGCATGGGGTTTCCACTGGTGCGTTGGTGGGAGTTCCCTCTGGAAAAGACTCCGGGGCGTGTACAACCTCGTTCGTACGCGTGGCTAGCACGGAAGAATTGGAGGAGGTCCATCTGGGTACTCGTGAGCCAGTGCGGGACTCATGAGGCCCCACCTCAGGGCGGGTTGCGCCTGATTTTTGCGGCGCGGGGCGCACGTAAGACACCCGTGGGGCGATGGGGGGTCCTACGCCAAATACCCCTCCGGAGGTTATCGCATGAGAAGGCCGGACACCAATGACCCAGGAGGTGACGTGAACGGGGCCGACCCGCCAGACAGAGCTCAGCCATTGGTTTTATCGATGCTGCAGGGACGGACCCGAGCACATACGTCGTGCCAAGTCTTCTTATGCAACGATCCCATGAAAAAACAGCCAGCGCGCCGCTCCCGCTACGGCGAAGCGCCGAATTGCTTTTGTATGAACTGGGTCGCGCACCCTTACTTGCCCACACGCGATTAGCTCATGCGAGAACAAGGCACCAAGGACCACGGGAGGTGACGCGCATGGGAACTGGCCCGTGGGACAGAGCTCGATCGCTTGGGTTTGTCAACGCTGTAGGGACGAACCCGAGCACAGACGTCGTGCTAGTCCTTAATCATGAGGCGGCCGTGGGCGGGTTCGCGAGGGCGCAGCAACATCATGGTGACGAAGCACAGGACATGCAGTTGAAATACTTAGGAAATTCATGAAGGCAAGGCCAATTCTGATACATGCGCAAAAACGATACAACTGCGAGGTTCGGCCCTGGAAGCTTGAGGATGATGCAACCCGAGGGGCACCCTCGGTTGAAAAAACCAAAAAGTCACCTGGCACCATCGTCGTATAAGCATTGGAGTAGCTGAAGACACACGCTACAGAGATCGCTCCTCACGAGCCGACCGGCTCCTGAGGCCGGGAGGCTCTGGAGGTCTGGGGGCTCGCGAGGGTCCAGCACCTCCTCCGTCAGGACTGCCTGGCGCCTGGCCACGTGAGCCGCCCACGCATGATGCGCGAGGCGTTGGTATGAGAGGCCAACGCGGGACAGCCAGAAGAGGTCTTGCGAAGCAGCCCTATTAAGGCCTGTGATGTTGATGCGGACGCACAGCTCGCTGCCCATGTGAGGGGCCGCGGCTGCACTCAGTGGTGTGGGACGACACTCACCATGCATGGCTAGCGCCTCCTGAAGCTCTTCAATTGCCTCAGTGCTGAACTCTTGCGCGCCTGGAACCTCGCGCCTTGCGCCTTGCTCACGGAGGCGTGCGTGGAAGCACGCCCCCACATGGTGCCCGAACGCCTCCCTCGTCACGCTAGGCAGGTTAGAGGCCCTCCAGATGACAGCCCCTAAGCCCATCCTGAAGGGGGCGTCGGGCGCGCCTTCCTATGCAAGAGGGAAAGGCACCCTAGCAGAGGTCGTGGGGCCAGAGGTATGATCATCAGGTGCCCCAGCCTCCTGATGGCCCTTGGGGAGGAGCTGCTTCTTCTTCTTCGGGATGGCCTCAGGAGGCAGGATGGCATCCTCGCCATTTGACTTCTCGACCTCCTGAGCCTGATAAGCGTGCTTGAGGAAGCACGCCACATCCTTCTCATCGCAAGTGACCATGATGATACCACCGCTTCTGTCACACCCTGATTTTTGGCCCTTTCTTTTTCTTTTGATTTTCTCTGGATTTTGCTTGGATTTGTTTTTTCTGTGGCTATGTGGTCTTGAGAACCTGGAGAGATCACTCTTGATTCCTCTCCCAAGTGGCATGCCATCCTAATATTCATCCCTAGACCTTGTCATTCCCCATCTTGGACCAATCCCAATATTCTTTTTAATGGGAATATTCCTTTTCCTATTAAAGGAATAACCCTATTTGCCCTAGGCTGTGAAGCAACCTATATTTCTTTCACTCTCAAAATTCCCAAATAATTCTCATAAATTGTTTGGACCATATATGCCCCAAATATGTCCAAACTTTCCTTTCCTAGCCCAAAAATAATTCATCAATATTCATTCTTCAATTCGGTCCAGTGTGGCTTGCTGTGAAGGAAGTGCCACCTATATTTTCTTGATTGCTCCCAAACTTTTTGGGTATCATCTCTCATCTAAATAATTGCCTCATGCCAAAATTCAGCTCCATTTGCCTAGCCAATCTTCCTCAGCAATTTTCCAAAGTTTCTGTCAGATGGAAGCCTTGTTGAAGGAAGTACCAGCTAGGAGTACCCAAATGAGCTGAAATTTTGCAAGCTCCTTCGTGTGCTCATATCATGACTCTCCACAAAGTTTCAGCTCTATCTAATGAACTATGTGAGCACACTATAAAATCTTTGCTTTTGGTAACATTTTTAGTTAGTGAAGCAAATATACTTTATATTACTTCATTATTGCTGAAAATTTACCAGGACCTTCTACAATCCATGTAACTCATCTCTACCAAATTCGGGCACATTTCATTTAGCCATTTTCCCTCAAGAATTTCCCTAAAATTTTGTCCAGAGGGATGCTTCGTGAAGCAAGTACTATTTTGGCAAGTCCAGATGGTATGAAATTTCTACAACATCCTTATATGCCCAAATGATCATTCTTTGACAAGTTTCATACCAATCCAACACTCCTAGTGCGTGCTACTTCATGATCTTGATTCTGGACCAGATTGTGCGGTTGTTAAGCAACCACATTAAATCTTGATCCAAATCCTCTCAAAATTAGCAGGATCATAGTCCTTCCTTCCCTAAGTATCTCTAACATCTCTTTATCTCTAATGGCTGTGTATTTTTCACCCAACATCTGTCCCAAGTTTGCTACAGAAAACTTCAGGTGATCACTCCCATCTAACCACAGTACCCCTGATCGAGCCATAACCTCTTAAATGATCTATCTTGAAAGGACTATCAGCTAGATAACCTTTTGGGTGCCAGAGAATACTGGATGCCCCGGTTCACGCGGTGACCGCGCTGTTGGCGCGACGGTGCACACGCACTGTAGCGTTTGGCCGCGTCCAGGACGTTGCCTAGCTCCGGCCCCTCCCCCTCTCGTCGTTCTTTCGCGCCCGTGCATGTCTAGGAGGTTCCCCTCGTCGTCGCATTCACCCTGGATCCCTCTCCACCTCCTGTAGCTCGCTCCTCGGTGCTCTCCGCCGCACGCCCACATGAGAACACTGGCAGTTCGGCTCTGTTGGCGCCTCGACTTCTTCCTGCCCGTGCCCCTTGGCCTCCTCCGCCCGGTGAGCCTGTCCTCTGCCCCCTCCCGTCGTCTACCATCGTGCGAGCTCGTCCGCCCACGCGTACGCGGGCACGCCCAATCCATGGCCACGCGTCCGCGGTCACCCCCTTGCCGCTCGGCTATAAATAGCTCGTTCCCGGGCACTCCAAGCACACCAGCAACCTCACCACTTCTCCAGCAACCTCCGCGACCTCTCCAACCGCCCCCAGAGCCCCTCCTCGACCTCCATTGCCGCCTCGGGCCCCGCCGGCCTTCTCCTAAATTGGAGCGATCCGCGCCTCCTCCCTCCACTCAACCTCGACCAGTAGAACCCCTACACCCCGGCGAGCCTCTCCCATCTCTTCTTTTGTCGCTGGAGCAATCGCGGCCGCAACCCCCAAGTTTGGCCACCGCCGTCGTCCGCGGCCACACCATGGCGCTGCTGCTGCAATCCTCCTGGGCGCCCGTTCTGGTTCTGCATGTGTGCGGACCCTTCTCCTGAACCCGCTGGTGCATCCGGTTCGGCCGGAGACGGCCTGAGTCGCAGGGGGTCGTTGCCGGCGCGCAGGCTCCGTATCTGCATCGCGGGGGAGAGCGAGGAAGGAGACTACCTCGTCCCCAGCCGGCCCGTGGACCCCGCGGCCCCACCTGTTGGCCAGCAGGCGTTGACCCCGCCCCTTCCACGTCACCGAAGTGGAATTGTACTTCTGAAAGTATGTTTACCCTTTGAGTAAGCGTATTCTTGCTCTACTTTAGCCAGAAATATTCCATGTTCTGAAGACGTAATCTAAGAAATGTGCTTTCTGCTTTGCCAGCCAAGGGCCTTTTTGTAGAGATTGTTTTTATAGATTAGTCCCCGAGCATCGTCTAGCTATAACTTTTCAACCCCAACTCCAAATGAGGTGATTCCAAAGCCCATTTTATTCGTATCGTCGAGCCCGTCATGTTGGTATCATTTTCATAATGAGTTGTCACATCCCTAGTTCTGGTATGCTCAAGGCTAGCTAGTCATGTGTGCATCATGTTTAAATTTCATTTAAATTTAAAATGGAGATTTGTAAAACCCCCAGAAATCATTTCTGGAAATGACCCAGATAAAAATTGCTCCAAAAGGGTCCAAGAAAATGTTCATGTCTCTCTCTGAAAATATTGGGCAGAGGAAAATTTTAAACCAATATTTTTATGAGCTCATAAATATTTATTTTGGCCATTTGGAATTAATCCAGTAATTATTTGCTTTGGATATATATTTGTTATATATATAATATATGTCCAAAAATGTTGTTAATTGTTGAGGAGTTTTGGAGCAATCCAACTAGTTCCTACAAAATTTGACAGAAGTAAATAAAATGATTTAGTTCTTAAAACTAAATCAAAACAAATTATAGAAATAGAAAAAGAAAACAAAATAGAGCAAAGGAAAGAGGCTTACCTGGCGCTCACCTGGCGGCCCAGCAAGCTGACTGGCCCAACCGCCAATCGTCGTCCTTCTGGCGACGACAGAAGGATGAGGTGCACGCGCTCGTCGCCGCGCGCATTGGCGCCACGCCACCTCCCTGCCTGCCTGGCCCCCTCGACGCCTCGGTCTCTCCGGACGACGCCACGCGCCGCCCCAAGCCTCTCTCGCTCTCTCCAGTCCTCCTCCCCGCCTCTGTCGCCCTCCCCCGCGAATGCCCGAGCTCTGCCGTCACCGCCGCATGCCGCGGCCATAGCCGCCGCCTCCCCCTCGCCCTCTCTCTGTGTCTGCAAGCTCCGTCGCGACTTCCCCTACGTCCTCGACGAGCCAAGCAACCGGGGACGCCCCGTGGAGCCGTCACCGTCGTCTTCTTTACCCCTGGCCGCCCGAGATCGCCGGCGCCGCATCGTCGCCTCCAGAGCCTCCCCCGAGCTGCTGAGCACGCCCACCGAATCGCTGTGAGCTCTACTCTGTTCCCTCCCCTTTCTCGAGCTCGATTGCCTCGCCTAGCTAGCTTAACCACCACGGTCGTAGCACCTCACCGCCGGCCATGTCGCCACCGCAGCCACACCTACGGGCACCTGCAACCGAGCACACCACCGAAGTCAGCACGTCTCCAGGAGACGAACGCGACCAACCCCGGCCCCTGCCGTGCCCCGTAGCTCGCTCCCGCTCGGAGCCATGCCCCGGCCGCCGCCCCGAGCTCCGCTCCGGCGAGCTCCGGCCACCCCTCCTCCTCCTACTTGCCCCACCAGATGCGCGAGGGCCCGGGCTACTCCCCAGTGGCCTTAGCCACCGCCCCCGTGGCCTGAATCGCGGACGCCACCGCGTCCAGAGGTCGCCGTCGACGACCCTAGCAGGCCTGACATGTGGGCCCGGCCTGCCAGGTGATTAGCTTAAGGCTAATCACCGTTTAATTAATCCCTGACGCTGACACTGGGCCCATGCGCCCTAATCCTTTAATTAGATTAGTAATAACCCCTGTTAACTAACCATGTCACTGACGTGTGGACCCCACACGTCAGGTTTGACCTGGTCAGCACCATTGACCTGCTGACGCAGGCATGACACAGTGCTGACGCAGTAATTGACTTTTTGGATTTAAAATAATTCAGAAATTCCAGAAAATGTTCTAAACTTCAAAAATTCATAGAAATTCAACCGTAGCTCAGATTGAAATAATTTTATATATGAAAAATGATCAGAAAAATTCAATCTATCCATCTGTACCATTTTCATGCATGACAAACCAACCTATACATGTTGTATATATGAAAACACACTTATGGCATATTTAAGAGCTTAATTTGGAGTTGTATTTGAACCCTTGGTTCAAATGGACTTCAACCAAATAAATGCTAGATGCATTAACTCAAACAACATCACATATTCATGCCATGATCATGCATCATATTGTTGCATATACTTGTGTTTGATTTCCGACACCGTTCCTTCTCGATAGGTCCTGCTCCGGAGAGTGTTCGAGAGTACCTGTCTGAGGAGCAGTGCACCCCTGTTGATCTACCAGGAAAGCAACCCCCTTGTTCATTCCGATACAATCCTACTCTCTCGCTCCTGCTCTCATTTATTGCACTAGGACAACAGCGATTCAACTGCTACTTTATGCTGCGGTAGTTGAACCCATTCCTCTACATGACCTGTCATTGCCACAGTAAATAGTTAAAACCCACTTGTATGTGTAGGAGTTGATTGAGCCATGTTGTGTTCCTACCATGCTTTGCCTGCTATTGCTTAGAGTGTGTCAGGTCTGATTCATCGGGAATGAATTGGAGTGTTACGATATGTTCCGGTGCTGAGAGTTAAGCGTGTGAACACGATTTGGTAAAGGTAGCGGTGAGAGGCCATGTAGGAGTACATGGTGTGTTGTCTCATTGGGACCGTCCTTAAGAACTGAGTCCTGTGTAAGTTGTCCAATGACTAGCTACTACCACACATTGGGCTCCAGGCGCTCCAAGCTCTCTCGACTTATTAACCGCCTTGATCTCTGTCCAGGAGTTGCAAATAGTTTCTGGTGTTTGTTGGTAGTGCTATTTTTCTACCGAGTGGCACCCGACAGGGTGGACTTGGGACAGACTAGGCACACGTGGCCCGGTGTACCGAGTGGCACCCGGATGATGGGCTCGGGAACCCTGTACACATCATTTGGGGCCGTGAGCGAAACCCTGGCCGGATCTCCTTGCGGATGGAACCCGAATAGGCGATAAACCTGGACTAGAGTCTTCCGTGGTTAGTCAGGTCGTGGCCGACACCCTCGCTAGGCTTCCGCTTGAAGGTTGCCGAGATACATGACATGTATATTGTGATAAGTGGTGAGAGTGTGTGAAGAAGTACACCCCTGTAGGGTTATCATGATCTATTCGAATAGCCGTGTCCTTGGATATGGACTTCTTGGATGCTTACGTGGTACATAGACAACTTTAAGTGGATACTCTAAAATGCTCAAGACAAGTGTGAGTGCTATGGATGACCTTCTCGTAAGGAGACGAGGATGAATCCATAGTAGTGTATTGATGTGGTGATTAGTGGACTCGTGTGCGCTGCCTCATCTCAAAGAAGTTTCTCGTTGTCGTAGAATAGGATAGCCACTGAGTCGAAGCTGGCTTGCTGCAACTAAACCCCACATTACCTTCTTGATACAAATGCATGTATGATAGGATCTGATGTAAGTCTTGCTGAGTACCTTTGTACTCACGTTTGCTTTATTTATGTTTTGCAGGTGAGACATTTGTCTCACTAGTAGTACCGCTTGGACTTCGACGAGTAGCTTGTTACCTCAACTATGATCTTGTACCCTTGGGAGGGACTTGTAGATAGTCAGGCTTCCCAGCCTTTTTCTTTTGTAGTTGTCTGTACTCAGACATGTAATGCTTCCGTTGTTTGTATGCTCTGAATGATGGGTCATGTGACCCCTGTTTGTATTTAATGCTATGTGGCTCTTCTGGGCCTTTATCTATATGAGTTTGCGTTATGTTGTGATGCCGTGTTGTACATCACATACTTGCATGTTATGCGTATGTGTGACGTGTATTGCTATGTGTGGGATCCGACAATCTAGTTATTTATCCTTGGCAGCTTCTCTTATGGGGAAATGTAGTCTAGTGCTTCCTTGAGCCATAGTAGTCCGCTACAGCCCGGTTCACCGGAGTCCTGCTAGCCCAGCACTACTGCTCAGGACACTTGACTGGCCGGCATGTGTTTCACTTTGTTCCTGTGTCTGTCCCTTCAGGGAAATGTCACGCGGTGACATCCGGAGTCCTGCCTAGCCTGCTACAGCCCGGGTTCCCCGGAGTCCTGTTAGCCCAGTTCTACAGCCCGGATTCACACGTTGCTGACCGACATGCTCGATGTGAATCATGTATGCCTGTCCCCATAGGTTGGTGCTGCTTCGGGTTCACGACTAGCCATGTCGGCCCGGGTTCTCTGCCATATGGATGCTAGCGACACAATCATATACGTGAGCCAAAAGGCGCAAACGGTCCCGGGCCAGGGTAAGGCGACACTTGTGGGGATACCATGCGTGAGGCCACAAAGTGATATGAGGTGTTACCGGCTAGATCGATGTGACTTGGAATCGGGGTCCCGACAGCTTTGGTATCAGAGCCTGACTACCTGTAGGATTATCAAGCCAACCTGGTCGAAGTTGGGTCTAGAAATTCTTTAACTATATAGGGGAATTGATTGTGGATGGGAACGTAAGGCTCTTTTTACTCCTTATACCTCATGCCCTTCTGATCTGAGTCATCCTATCCTTCCTACGGTGTTAAGGAACTAGGTTTTCTCTTCCGTCTATCAGGATCACGCGTTACTACTCCGTAGTCTCTAAGGTTTGGTTGATCTGAGTCATATCCCAGTTTGAGTACCTCCGGTGTAGCCTATTTAGTAATATCTCGGAACCTTGGGTGATGATGTTGAGTTTGGTGCTACCCCATCATTTACAGGATGTCTCATTTTGAGCATTTTACTGCCGTTATGCTGCCGGAATTGTCCTAGGAGTTCAAGAGATAGTATTTTTCTCGTACTATAATCTACATCCTTATGATGATGCTGAATCCATCCTTGTTTCCTTGGTTGGTTCTTCAGGATGTCGTCAGTTAACCGAAGTTCTGTTGCTCATAGCCGGAACCACAGAGATGGTAGGGATGAGGATCCTCCCGACCAGCCTTCGTCGGCAGAGTTCATGTTAGAGATGGAGAAGAACAAGCGAGAGTCTAACCGCTTGTTAGCACGTATTGAGGAGAACACCTCCCATCAGCACAAAGAGTCAGCGTCCATCTATGATTTCATTGGTCTGAAACCACCTACCTTCCATCATTCCATTGAACCACTCGATGCAGATGACTGGCTCCGTAGTATCACACACAAGCTGCGTTCTGCGAACGTAGCTAAAAGTGACAAGGTCACCTACACTGCTTATCATCTGGAAGGTCCTGCTAGTATTTGGTGGCAGAACTATGAGGCTATGCTTCCTGCTGGCCAGATAACCACCTGGAGAGATTTCACTCAGGCTTTTCGCGAGCATCACATTCCTCAGGCTCTCATTGACCGCAAGAGAGAAGAGTTCTGTAGTTTCACCCAGAGTAAGATGGCTGTTGATGCTTATAGTAGAGAGTTTGAGAACCTTGCTCGCTATGCTACAGAAGAAGTGTCCACGGACGCCAAGAAGCAGGCTAGGTTCCGGAAGGGTCTCAACCCCAAGTTGCGTCGTGATCTCCACTTGCATCATTGCAATACATTCCAGGCTCTTGTGAACAAAGCCATTAACGCAGAAACAGCTCAACTCACTTACGAGGAGTCTCGTAAGCACACCCATGATTTGGGTTCTTCCTCCGGTTCTAGTTCGCAGAAGTGTCGGATTTGGGTTCCGAACTCCGCTCTTCCACCCGGTTATACACCAAGGCCCTCTTATGTGGCGCCTCACCCAATTCAGCAGTATGCTCCACCCAGACCTATTGGTAGACTGCCTATCGATGCGGGTCCACATCCAACTTTAGGGACTTGCTTCACATGCGGAGAGCCAGGACACTATGCACGTGACTGCTCTCAAGCCAACTATGCTCCACCCCAGCCCGAGAAGTCTATTGGTCGTGGTAAGCCATCACGCAAGACGATCAGTGTCAAGTCAGCCCCCACTAAACATGGACGTGTGCATCATGTCTCAGCTAAAGATGCTCATGATGATCTGGATGTCGTTCTTGGTACCCTCCTTGTCAATTGCCATCCATCTTCGGTTCTTTTTGATACCGGAGCATCTCACTCCTTCATCTATGAAGGCTATGCTCGTTTGCACGACATGTCATTTTGTGATATGCCAACTCCACTTGAAATCCAAACTCCGGGGTCTAGATGGCAAACTACCAGAATAAGCCATGGTAATGAAATCCTTGTTGACAGACTTGTATTCCTTGCGTCACTTATAGCCCTCAAGTCTACGGATATTAACATCATCTTGGGTATGGACTGGATGAAAGCTCATTATGCCAAGATTGTTTGTTACGCTAGGTCTGTTCAGCTTACACACCCATCTGGCAAGATAGTCACTGTCTCCACTAGAGTTGCAAAGCGTCAACTCTATTCTCTTAATGCCAACCCTCTTCCTGACCTTGAAGATATCCCGGTAGTCCATGACTTTCCGGATGTCTTTCCAGAGGAACTGCCAGGTATTCCACCTGACAGAGATGAAGAATTTGTCATAGATCTTATCCCAGGAACCGCTCCGATCTCTAGGAGACCTTACAAGATGGCACCCTTAGAACTAGCTGAGCTTAAGAAACAACTCGATGAATCCTTGCAAAAGGGTTTCATATGTCCTAGTTCTTCTCCCTGGGCTTGCCCCGTCCTCTTCGTCAAGAAGAAGGATGGTACGGCCCCAATGGTTGTAGATTATCGTCCCGTTAATTTGGTCACGATAAAGAACAAGTATCCGCTCCCCAGGATCAACGACCTGTATGATCAGCTCGCTGGATCCTCAGTCTTTTCCAAGATGGATTGGAGGTTAGGCTACCACCAAATCAAGATCAGAAATGGGGACATTCCTAAGACGACTTTTGTCACTCGTTATGGTCAGTACGAGTACACCGTCATGTCCTTTGGTCTAACCAACGCTCCAGCTACTTTCTCTCGCTTGATGAACTCGATCTTCATGGAGTACTTAGATAAGTTCGTCATGGTTTACCTCGATGATATTCTTATTTACTCGAAGAACGAGGAAGATTGTCGGAGTAAATAGCCATGGGTAACCTAGCCGGCTTCCCCTGGCCCTTCTGAAAAAATTACGAGCCCGTCCGACTCTCAAGAATCCAAGACATGGGGCCGCCTTCCCCTTGCTGGCTGTCACCCAGGCCGGATTTAGGAAGGCGGCTCGACTTTAACCCTCACGAAGAAAGCCACGGGAGGGCCGACTTCGAGAAGCCGGCCGCGAGAAGGCCGACTCCAAGAAGCCGGCTCCCATAAAGCGGTCGAGACCGTACCCTCAAAGTTTGCATCCACCTAGAGGCGATGTGACGGGGCGTGGCTACAGTGAAGCCTGCCACCCCCGAATCCCGGAGCACGCCTGGCACAGTGTGCCGTACGGAGTGGGCATGACCCGTCCGGCGCGGCACTGTTGCCATGTTGACCCTGATGACACCCCCGACGGGCCGCCAGCGCGTCCCACAGACGGTGGGCCCCTTCGGGCAGAGAGACACCCGAAGGCGGCCACGCCTCCCCCAGTCGGCCCAAGACAGAGCCGGCTCCCTACAGCCGGCTTGCCGCCTCCCTCGAAGGAGACGCCCCATTAAGGAGACAAGACGCAGTGAGGCTACAACGATCGCCCGACGGGCGGCGACACTGTAGCCGCGCCTACCACGACGAAGCCCACGTCACCAAGATGGAGCAACAGTAACCAGCCACCGACCAGGTCCTGGACGGTGGGGCCTGCCTATCGACCAAGGGGCCGGCAGCCGGCGGGGCCCACCAGTCGGTGGGCCCCAGCAGCCGGCGCAGAAGCCGGCGAGCGCAGTCACAGACGGCTGGGCCCCGCGCCCAGTCGGATTACCATTGTACCCCCGGGGGGTAGGCCTATATAAACCCCCCGGGGCACCCATGCAAAGGGTTCGACCCTCAGCTAGTTTTAAACACCACACAAGGAGAAGAAGCAAGCTAACCATGCCCTTCTTCCTCCTCCCACCGAACAGCTCAAGGAGCATTGTGTAGCTACTTGTCCATCTAGAGATCATGCGGAGACCCCGCAGAGCAGCAGTAGGGGTGTTATCTCCACGGAGAGCCCTGAAGCTGGGTAAGATTCGCCGGCGTGCATGTCTTCGCCTCATCCCGTTTCCAGGCACCGGCGACGTCTTACTGGTCCCACAATGATAAGCCACCTGTTGGCATATGTCGCACCTACCACCCGACATTTGGCGCCCACCGTGGGGCCAGGTGCACCGTCGTCCGGAGACCTGTTCTGGACGGGAACCCTCTTCCTCCCCAGCGAGCGTAGCCAGCCCGGCACGCCCGATGGCGCTTGCCACAACGCGCTGCAAGGCGTCACCAGCATCTGCGCAGCGAGCAGCCTCGCCGATCTCCTCGACGAAACCCTCATCTCCGACGAGCTCGCCTCCGACGCGGGCACCGACCACCTCGCCAACCTCCTCGGCCAGCTCCATGTCTCCAGCGAGCCCGCTGTGGACTTGGAGTCGGTCGGCTCCACCGATCCGATGCCTGTCGACTCCGACACGGCCTCGTTCGACACCTTCCCCACCAACGTCGCGATCTACAACGACCCGCTTCCTCGGACCAACGGCCGCGATACTGTCACCGCCGAAGTGATGGTCGTCAGCCACGGCGGCGCGGCCGACGAGAGCGCCCACGACGCCCCGCACGCGGCGGCCCACAACTTGTCCACCCCCTCCCGGCTAATGCCGACGACAAAGCACTGGAGGCACGCCGCCTCGCCCTCCTTGCAGAGGGCCGGAGGCTGGCTTCCGTGAGACGCCTCACAGAGGCCTACCAGCGCGAAGCTGACCGCGCCGCCTTCGGCACGCCGGCCCCGAGCGGGCCAAGCCGGGCCGGCATTGTCAAGAGACGCGGCGCCGTCATCACCGACACGCTGGGAGTCGACCGCCTGGTCTATGCCACTCCGCTTGAGAACTTGCGTGCCGCCCAGGCGGCCGTAGACGAGTTGGACGGCTTGGAGGCCGAGGACCTCCCCCACATGACCCGGCGCATCCAGCAACTGATTGACGCGGTCGCACGGCGGCACGAAGCTGACGCCCGCGCGGGAAGCCCTCCCCCGTGCCGAGATCACGGCGCGACGTCCCGGACACCGACTACGAGCAATGCCCGTGCGCGGCGCGAGAAAGAGCCGGCGGCCAGCCGAAGCCGGACCCGGATCTCAATCGAGCGAGACGCGGACGGCCATCCCCGAGCCATGGAATGGCGGGGCAACCCGCCTCCGCCTCGACCCCGTGGAGAGAGATATCCCACCCCGCCGCCAGTGGCGCACCCGACTCTCAGCGGCCGACTAGGTCGCCGCGAAGGAGTCGGCGAGAACGACGCCCGCCATCGGATCGACCGCCTGGCACGATCCCTGGCACTGGAAGAAGACGACGATGTCGGCCCGCCCTGTTTCGGCCCCCGCATCCGTGACGAGCCTTTCCCCAAAGGGTTCTGTAGGATCGAAAGTATGTCTAGAGGGGGGGATTAGACTACTTGACCAAATAAAAACTTAACCTTTTCCCAATTTTAGTTCTTGGCAGATTTTAGCTAATTTAGGACAAGTCAAGCAATCATCACATAATTCAAGCAAGCATGCAAAGAGTATATAGGCAGCGGAAAGTAAAGCATGCAACTTGCAAGAATGTAAGGGGAAGGGTTTGGAGATTTCAAACGCAATTGGAGAGACGATGTTTTTCCTGTGGTTCGGATAGGTGGTGCTATCCTACATCCACGTTGATGGAGACTTCAACCCACGAAGGGTAACGGTTGCGCGAGTCCACACAGGGCTCCACCCAAGGGTAAAGGTTGCGCGAGTCCACACAGGGCTCCACCCACGAAGGGTCCATGAAGAAGCAACCACCTACAAAGGGTCCACGAAGAAGCAACCTTGTCTATCCCACCATGGCCATCGCCCACACAGGACTTGGCTCACTAGCGGTAGATCTTCACAAAGTAGGCGATCTCCTTGCCCTTACAAACTCCTTGGTTCAACTCCACAATCTTGTCGGAGGCTCCCAAGTGACACCTAGCCAATCTAGGAGACACCACTCTCCAAGAAGTAACAAATGGTGTGTAGGTAATGAACTCCTTGCTCTTGTGCTTCAAACGATAGTCTCCCCAACACTCAACTCTCTCTCATAGGATTTGGATATGGTAGGAATGGAATGTCTTGGTCTCAACACATGAGTAGGTGGTTCTCTCTCAGAACATATGAGTTGGAATGATGTGTGTGTTCTGATGGCTCTCTCATTGAATGAGAAGAAGGTGGAGGGGTATATATAGCCTCCACACAAAATCCAACCATTACACAGTTTTCCAATCTCGGTGGGACCGAATCAATAAACTCGGTCGGACCGAAAATGTAAACCTAGTGACCATTAGAGATTTTCGGTGGGACTGACATGCAACTCGGTAGGACCGATATGGTTAGGGTTTGGGCATAACATAATCTCGGTGAGACCGATTACACAAACTCGGTGGGACCGAATTTGGTAATTAGCTAACCAGAGAGTTGGTCAGGCAAACTCGGTGGGACCGATTTGCTCTTTCGGTGAGACCGAGTGGAACTCGGTGAGACCGAGTGGAACTCGGTGAGACCGAAAAGTTACAAAGGGGAAACACTGAGTTTACATTGCAATCTCGGTGGGACCGATTCGCTCTTTCGGTGAGACCGAAAAGTTACGAAGGGAAACAGAGAGTTTGCAACCCCATCTCGGTGAGACCGAGATTCTTATCGGTAGGACCGAATTGCTAGGGTTTGGCAGTGGCTAATGACAAATGAAACTCGGTGGCGCCGGATAGGAAGAATCGGTAGGACCGAGTTTGGCTTAGGGTTTAGGTCATATGTGGATATGGGAAAGTAGTTGAGGGTTTTGGAGCATATCACTAAGCACATGAAGCAAGAGGCTCATTAAGCAACACCTCATCCCTCCTTGATAGTATTGGCTTTTCCTAAAGAGTCAATGTGATCTTGGATCACTAAAATATAAAATGAAGAGTCTTGAGCTTTTGAGCTTGAGCCAATCCTTTGTCCTTAGTGTTTTGAGGGTTCCACTTTCACATCCATGCCATGCCAATCATTGAGCTTTCCTGAAATAATCATCTTGGAATAGCATTAGCTCAATGAGCTATATGTTGTTATGAATTACCAAAACCACCTAGGGATAGTTGCACTTTCAGGTTCTCGCTCCCAAGAGACACGCCCAAGTACAACGGCTCCGTGAAGCCGGAAGATTGGTTGATCGACTACTCCACGGCAGTCAGCATAGCCAACGGCAACCGGCGCGTTGCCGTGAAGTACGTGCCCCTCATGCTGCAAGGCACGACGCGGACCTGGCTCAACAGCCTCAAGCCTCTCAGCATCAACAGCTGGCTAGATTTCACCGAAGCTTTCATCCACAACTTCACCAGCACCTACAAGCGGGCTCCCAAGCCCAGACAGCTCTCCTTGTGCGTACAAGGCCCCGCCGAGTCCACTCGCGGCTACCTCACGCGTTGGGCCGAGCTCCGCAATTCTTTCGAGGGGGTGCACGAGGTGCAAGCCATCGAATACTTCATAGCCGGATGCCGAGAAGGCACCCTCCTCAAGCACAAGCTCCTCTACGACGAGCCGACTACCCTCGACGAGCTTCTGGACATAGCGGACAAATACGCCACCGCCGACTCCTTGATGAAGACCGAGCTTCGGGTAGACGCGTCCGGAAAACTACTCAACCCCGCGCCCAAGACGCCGGCTGGGGACTCCGACCGACGCCCACACTCGAACGACCACAAGCGCAAGGGCCCTGCGCCGCCTTCCGCCAGTCGGTAGGTGGCCACGATCGAAGACGCGCTGCCTGAAGGGCGACCTGCGCCCAAGAAGCCCAAGGGCAGCCGGCTGGCTTGGCAGCCGGCCTTCTCCTACGAGCAAACTCTCGACGCCCCGTGCAAATTTCATAGCGGCGCGAAGCCGTCCAACCACACAACCCGGAAGTGCCATTGGCTCACCCGAATCTCTAAAGGAGAGGGGCTCGTGCCGCCTCCGCCTGCCGGCCCGCCGCCTCCGCCGCCTCCGGCCGCTTGGCCCGCAGTCGGAGCCGTGCATGACGAATTCCCCGACGAGCAAGCAACCTACATCGTCTTTACAAGCCAGCTCGAAGACCGGCGCGTCAAACGCCGAGAGCACCAGGAAGTCAGCGTGGTCGCTACCAACCCCGCCGGACACATGCATTGGTCAGAAAAGTCCATCAGCTGGAGCCGGGCCGACCATCCAGAAGTGATGCCGTCTCCTGGCTCTTATGCGTTGGTCCTGGAAGCCACCCTCGCGACGGACAGACGCGCTGCCCGCTTCTCCCGCGTGCTGATAGACGGCGGGAGCAGCATCAACATCCTGTACCGTGACACCCTGGAGAAGCTAAATGTCAAGACGAAGCAGCTCATGCCGACTCGGACGGTGTTTCATGGCATCGTACCTGGCTTATCCTGCGCCCCCATTGGCAAGATCAAGATTGATGTACTCTTTGGGGACAAGGAGCATTTCTGCCGGGAAGCAATCTGGTTTGAAGTGGTGGACCTGGAGAGCCCCTACCACGCGTCGCTTGGCCGACCCGCCTTGGCCAGATTCATGGCAGTTCCCCACTATGCATACCTCAAGATGAAGATACCAAGCACCAAAGGCGTCATCACCGTAGCCGGCGATTACAAGAAGTCTTCCGAGTGCGCTGCCGCCAGCAGCCGGCTGGCCGAGTCCCTTGTGATTGCCAAAGAGAAGAAGATGTTGGACCGGGTCGTGGCCTTGGCCAACAAGCAGCCAAACCAGTCCCCCGACCCCAAGGAGTATGATGCCCAAGGATCTTTCCAGCCGGCCAGAGAAACCAAGAAGATACCCCTTGACCCCGAGCACCCCGAGAGGTTTGCCGTCATCGGGGCAAGCCTGAACAGCAAATAGGAAGGCGAGCTCGCTGATTTCCTCCGTGAGAATCGGGACATCTTTGCATGGTCCCCCAAGGACATGCCGGGTGTTCCGAAGGAATTCGCCGAGCACAAGCTAAACGTCCGAAAAGACGCGAAACCAGTCAAGCAGCCCCTCCGCCGACTTTCAGAGGAAAAGAGAAGGATTGTAGGGGAGGAGATAGCCCAGCTTCTGGCAGCCGGCTTCATTATGGAGGTGTTTTTTCCAGAGTGGCTTGCCAACCCGGTCCTCGTGTTAAAGAAGAACACCAAGTGGCGCATGTGTATAGACTACACGAGCCTCAACAAGGCCTGCCCCAAAGATCCCTTTGCCCTGCCGAGGATTGACCAAGTGATAGACTCCACGGCCGGATGCGAGCTGTTGTGTTTCTTGGATGCTTACTCAGGATATCACGAGATAAAGCTGGATCCGGACGACCGCCTGAAGACCGCCTTCATCACGCCATTTGGAGCCTTTCTGCTACCTGACTATGACATTCGGCTTGAGAAATGCCGGTGCCACTTTTCAGCGTTGCATGCAGAAGTGCCTCCTTGAGCAACTCAGCAGAAACGCTCATGTCTATGTGGAAGACATTGTGGTGAAGACGGAGAAGCGCGGCACCCTGCTGGAAGACCTCAAAGAAACATTTGAGAACCTACGCCGGTTCCAAATCAAGCTCAACCCCGAGAAATGCGTGTTCGGAGTGCCAGCCGGCCAGCTCCTAGGCTTCCTGGTCTCCGAACGCGGCATCGAATGCAACCCGATGAAGATCAAGGCCATCGAGAGAATGGGGATCCCCACCAAGCTTCGAGACATCCAAAAGTTCACCGGATGCTTGGCCTGCTTGAACCGCTTCATCAGCCGGCTCGGAGAGGAAGCTCTCCCCCTCTACCGCCTCATGAAGAAGAGCACCCACTTCGAGTGGAACGACCAGGCCGACCAAGCTTTTCACGAGCTGAAGAAGATGCTGGCCACGCCGCCTGTCCTAGCGGCGCCGGCTGAGAAAGAGCCCGTGCTCCTTTACATTGCCGCAACCAGCCGGGTGGTCAGCACCGTCATCGTAGTCCAACGCTCAGAAGAAGGCCGAGCCCAGCCGGTCCAGAGGCCGGTGTATTATTTGAGCGAGGTGCTGTCCGCTTCAAAGCAGAACTACCCGCACTACCAGAAGATGTGTTACGGCGTGTACTTCACCGCCAAGAAGCTGAAGCCCTATTTTCAAGAGCACCCCGTCACGGTCGTATGCACCGCCCCACTGGTCGAGATCATAGGTAGCCGGGACGCATCCGGCTGGGTGGCGAAATGGGCCATCGAGCTGGCCCCTTACACAATCTTCTACCAGCCCCGCACCGCCATCAAGTCCCAAGCACTAGCCGACTTCCTCGTCGACTGGGCCGAGACCCAGTACCTGCCGCCAGCTCCCGACTCCACCCATTGGCGCATGCACTTTGACGGGTCCAAGATGCGCACCGGCTTGGGAGCCGGCGTCGTCCTTACCTCTCCCAAAGGCGACAAGCTCAGATACACGCTGCAAATTCACTTTGCCGCCTCCAACAACGTGGCCGAGTACGAAGCGCTCATACACGGGCTCCGGCTTGCCAAGGAACTCGGCATTTGCCGGATCCTATGTTATGGCGACTCGGACTTGGTGGTCCAGCAATCATCCGGTGACTGGGATGCCAAGGACGCAAATATGGCGAGCTACCGCTTCCTGGTTCAACAACTCAGCGGATAATTTGAAGGATGCGAGTTCCTCCACGTACCGCGAGCCGACAACGAGCCAGCCGATGCCCTGGCTCGAATAGGCTCCACTCGGCAAGCAATACCAACCGGCGTCGCTCTACAACGCCTCCTCAAGCCGTCTATCAAGCCGTCTCCAGAGTCCGATTCCATCTTCGTACCACCTGACCTCAACGCGGCCGGGTCTGGCTCGAAGAACCAAGTAGTCGGCCCGGGGACTTCGGCAACCGGCTCAGGGACTGCAGTAGCCGGCCCGGGGACTGCACCAGCACAACAGCCGGCAGCCGACTCCAGCATTTCACCACCCAGCCCGCCCACCCTGGTGGCTGTAGCCACATTGGCAGTAGGAGAAGTCGCGGCTCTGTCATGGGCTCAGTCCATCCTCAACTTCCTAGTAAACCAAGATCTGCCGGTTGACGAAGCAGAGGCAAGACAAGTCCAACGTCGAGCCGGAGCATACACAATCGTCAACAGAGAGCTCGTCAAGCGCAGTGTCACCGGAGTCCTCCAATGGTGCGTCGAGCAAGAGAAGGGCATTGCAATCCTCAGAGACATTCACCAAGGAGAATGCGGCCACCATGCGGCTTCAAGATCACTCGTCGCCAAAGCTTTCCGCCATGGTTTCTTCTGGCCGACTGCTTTGGATGACGCCAAAGAATTAGTTAAATATTGCAAAGGGTGCCAACTCTTCAGCTCCAAGCAACACATGCCGGCTTCGGCACTCAAGACCATTCCCCTCATCTGGCCCTTCGCCGTTTGGGGACTGGACATGGTGGGCCCATTCAAGACGGCGCGCGGTGGCATGACGCATTTGCTCGTCGCTGTGGACAAATTCACCAAGTGGATTGAGGCAAAGCCGATCAAGAAGCTGAATGGGCCGACTGCTGTGACATTCATCGCAGACATAACAACTTGGTACGGCATGCCACACAGCATCATCACCGACAATGGCACAAATTTTGCCAAAGGAGCCTTGGCACGTTTCTGCGCAGCCCAAGGTATCCGGCTGGACTTAGCATTCGTCGCCCACCCGCAGTCAAACGGCCAGGTCGAGCGAGCCAACGGCCTCATCCTCTCCGGCATCAAGCCCCGACTGGTTGTACCTCTGGAGCATTCAGCCGGCTGTTGGCTCGATGAGCTGCCGGCTGTCCTCTGGAGCCTGCGCACTACACCAAACAAGTCAACCGGCTTCACCCCTTTCTTCCTTGTGTATGGTGCCGAGGCGGTCATACCAGCTGACATTGAGTTCGACTCGCCTCGAGTAACCATGTACACAGAGGCGGAGGCCAAGGAAGCACGAGAAGACGGCATCGACCTGCTGGAAGAAGGCCGGCTGTTAGCCCTCAGCCGGTCTGCCATCTACCAGCAGGGTTTGCGCCGCTACCACAGTCGGAAGGTCAGGCCAAGATCTTTCCAAGAGGGCGATCTTGTGCTCCGGCTGATCCAGCGAACAGCCGGCCAGCACAAGCTCTCGGCCCCTTGGGAAGGCCCCTTCGTCATCAGCAGAGCCTTAGGCAATGACTCCTACTACCTGATCGACGCGCAGAAGCCGAAGGCGCGAAAGAGAGACGACTCCGGCAAGGAGTCGGAACGACCATGGAACGCCAACCTCCTTCGAAGATTTTACAGTTGAAATGCAGTATGTATCACGCTAACTTTTGTATTAAGTACGAGACAATAGGCCCCCCGAGGAGAGCTCGGGGACTGCCATCTCTTATCTATGAATGAAAAGTATCATGCTTATGACCTTGTCATTTCATTTACTTGTTCCGTCCGGCACCGGGTTCGACTAGTCGGCCCGGGGATTGGCCGCCTGGAGTTATATTAGAAGTCCTACCCGCAGTCAGACAAGTAATGTGCCGGCTCCCAAGCCTTCTCTTGCCAAAAGTCGCAGTTTGAAGAACTGGCTGTCCGGCTGGCAAGAGCTAAGAGCAGGAACGGGTGCCCACACGAAAAATGGCCAGGGACCAACGGACTAATATAACGAAAGCCGGTTTGCCGCCTACCACCGACCGACTACCAGAGTAGCCGGCCGGCCGGTTTCCATTCACTTCACTTCAATCCAAGAAAGCTCGAGTACTTGCCTCCCCAAAGAGGGAAGGCGGCAAAGGAAAAAGCCCAAGGATAAAAAGCATACGCGAATGGAAACCAAACATGCACGCAATAATATTTACATAAAAGACCTCCAAGAGGCCAGCATTCAACATAGTTTGGATACACCCCCAGTGGGTGGAACTGCGAAAGCTTAATAAAGATTGTTCAAAAGACAACAAGCAGGAAAAATAAGAACGGCAGGTCAAGCTGGCGGAGCGACCGACGAGCCGGGCTGGTTGGCGGAGACGGTTGTGCCGGCTGAAGGAGCGGCCGGCTGGCGAACCTCGACTTGATCACTGCCTCCCGCAGAGGGCGCGCTTCCACGCACCTCGTTGCCGGAGGCACGGTCGGCCTGAGGTCGGCCGGTTGTTCCACCAGCCGGCTCGACGTCTTCACCGTCCTCTTCTTCGTCATCCTCGCCCTCGTCGCTAGAGGCGATCTCCTCTGCCGAGTCCTCGCCTACCGCCGGGTTCAGCCCGAACCACTCCTCCGGCTGGGCAATGCCGTCATCATCGATTTTGGGTGCAAAAATGCTGATGTCGGTGCACTCGGCGATCGCCGAAGCATGCTGGGCGATAGCCGGCCTCACCTCCTCCAGCTCCGTGTCGGCCTCCATCCGCCAAGTGCGCAGCTGGTCCAGGCTCAGCCCTGGGTACCAAGCCCGAACAAACTCCAACGCCCGCCCGGCTTCGAGGCGGGCCACCGACGCCTTCCAAGCCTCAAAGCGACCGACTGCGACCTCCAGCCAGTCGGCAGTCCGGCTTGGGGTGCGGGGGATCGTCTCGCCGGGCCAGAGGGCGGCCAACACCTGTGCCCCGGCACGTTGGAGCCGGTGAAGCATCCGATGAGCCGGCTGCAGCCGCGCCTGGACAGCCAAGAGCTGCTCCTCAAGCGTCCGGTTCGCGTCCGGCGCGATGTTGGCCCCCGCCTGACGGCGCGCCTCGCGATGGGCCTCGATGGTTTAGGCGGCGAAGGCGGAGTAGCCGGGAAAGTAGTCTGCACAAGAAAATAGGCAGCAGCCCAAGCCAAGCCAAAAACCCAGGCGGCAAGGGGCATGAGAGGAGCGAGGAAGACGGCTTACCGTCGATCAAGTCCTCGATGCGGCTGAAGCCTTCATCAGGCGCTCGCCGGGTCTCAGCCCAGCTCGCCGCCTCGGTCTCAAACTCTGCCTTCAGGGCGGCCTCGCCATCCTGCGCTTTCTGCAGGGCCGCCTTGTGGCTCGCCTCCTGGTCAGCCAGCTTCTTGTCCAGGCGGTCACGCTCTTGGACCAAGGTAGCGTACTCAGCATCCTTGGTATGAAGGGCGGCCTGCGCTTCGCCGAGCTCCTTCCTCAAGTCGGCGTTGGCCCCTGAAGACAAAGAAAAAGAAAAACCAATAAGGAAAAAGTCGTCAAGGAAGATCCGACCCGACTGCTCAGCAGTCGGCCCGAATCTCGGGGACTACACCCAGTGGGTGCGCTGACGCGCCCTCACAGGAGACAGACAAGATAATTACTTCGGCTGTCGGCCAGGTCGTCGGTCCTCCAACCCAACTCCCGAGCCTGGGAGTTGAAGGCGGCAGCACGGGAGTTACGATATTCCTGGAGGTTCAGACAGGAAGCAAAAATAAGGTAGTCGTCAAGAAAGATCCGACCCGACTGCACAGCAGTCGGCCCGAATCTCGGGGACTACACCCAGTGGGTGCGCTGACGCGCCCCCATGGAAGAAATCAAGAGACCAAAGCGGCCAAGAATGAAAGACTCACCCGGATGGCGGCCCGCGTCGACAAGAACTCCTGGGTGTACTGCTGCAGCAGGGCGGCCTGAGCTTGAAGCCGGCTCCGGACCTCTTGAGCTGCCACATTCAGCTCGCCAGTCCCCCCGCTAGGAGTCCACTCGGACGTGGCGGTGCTTTCCGTCTCGAGAGCCTCCGCCGACTGACCGGCGCCCGCAACTCGGCGCGACTCCGGCGGAGCGGTGCCTCCCCCTGCGCGCCAACGCGTCACCGGCTCCACCTCGAGGCCGGCTCCGTCCTCCGGCTCACCCCCGGCCGGCTCCTCTGGCGCCGCTAACGATTGGCCGCCTTGGCCCGCTCCGGTTGGCGCTGCCGACGGCGCTCTCCCCGCGAAGGCCACGGGGTCCTCCCTCCTCTCCATCAGCGGAGGGTCTTGGATGATTTCCTCCGCCAGGGGCAATGGGGTGTCGGGGGCCACGGCTCGGAGGGGAATGGCGAGCAGCGGGGGCTGGTTACGCGAACCCTTCACCCCCGTTTCCGCGGTCGCCGCCTCCGCCTGAGCCTTGGCTGCCGTGTCGGCCTGCTCCCTCGCCGCCTAGGCGGCCGCTTTCTCCGCCGCCTCACGCTCCTCCCGCGCCTCACGGGCATTCCGCTCCGTGGCCTCCCTGAGGTCGGTGCGGGGGTCCACACGGCGGGAGTTCGAAGACCCTCCAGTCGGCCCAACTACGGAGCCTCCCGGACCCCGCACAAGGGAAAGCGGCGCCCTGTCCAGCAAGCGGGAAAAGGTTAAGAAGAATGTTCGAACAAGAGAGAACGATGAAAAGCATGCGACAAGGCAGTCAACGACTTACGCTAAGACCGCCTGAGGTTGCCTCACCGCCTTGCGGAAGCGGGCCGCTTTCGCGGCCGCCTCGTCTCATTTGGTTGCCGCGGTGGAGGTTTTGGACTTCTTCGGTCGACTGCCGAAGAGGATTGACGTGGCCCGGCGCTTCTGTGCACCGCCGCTGGCAGCCGGCACGATGGACGAGCCCGCGCCTTGATGGTTGGCCGCCGGCTGGCGACACGGGGCGACTTCGGCTTCAGCGTCATACGGCCAGTCCTCGAAGCTGGCAGAGAGCCTTGTGCCTCCGGGCTCGGCGTCGTCCCCCACGACGGCGTCTTCCATGGCAGCTGCCCCCAAATCCGGGTCATCGACGTCGTCCGCCGTGCGGTCGGGGGCGTACTGGCGTTCTATCCCCGCTGCCCCGGTCGTCAGCGGGAGAAGGGGGTTCTGCTAAGAAGAACCGACCAATCAAAAGCCGGCCATCATAAAGCCGACTACCAACGAAAAGAAGAAAGAGAGGAAAGCTTACCACGGGCGGAGGGTTGGCACGAGAATACGGCGCCCTGCCGTATCGCCAGTCGTCGGCGAGCTTGGAATTGGAGATATAATTTACCATGTACGATACCTCCGCATGAGGCATCTCCCTGGTGCTCAGCCGGCTTGGGTCGAAGCGGCCGCTCATCTGACACATCATGTGGGGCCGGCTTTCGAGAGGAGATATCCGGCGCTCCATGAAGGCGGCCACCAAGTCGGCCCCGCTCAGGCCTTCCGACTGTATCATCACCCAAAGCCGGGAGACGGCAGCGTTCCCGGCCTGAGACATTGATCGGGACCGGAAACTCCATGAGGGCTGCCTCCCAGCCGGCGGGCTGGCTACGTAAGCCGGCAGGTTGACGTGGTCTCCTTGCTCGGCGACGTTCTTCACGTAGAAGTACGACTTCTGCCAGATCTTCACCGACTGGATCAGGGGGATGGGCGGGAACGGGTTGTTCTCGCCCGCCCTCCTCATGGCGATGAAGGCCCCGCAGGGGGTGGGCACGCCTGCGACGACGGTGCCGAGTTTGCTCTGGAAGAATTCCCCCCAGAGCTCCAGCGTGGGGAGCAGCCCCAAGAAACCTTCGCAGAGGGAAACGAAGGCCGACAGCAGCATCACCGCATTGGGCGTGAGGTGATGCGGCTGAAGGTTGTAAAACTCGAGGAAGGAGCGTAGGAATCCGCTCGCCGAAAGGCCGAAGCCGCGCAGGAAGTGCGAGCGGAAGACGACCCGCTCGCCCTCCTCCGGTGCCGGCGAAATCTCCATCTTCGGCGCCAGGCGGACCCGCACAAGGTTGGCGTCGGGCAGGCGCCGAGTCTGGCGGAGGAACTCAACGTGGTCCTCGTGGACGTTGGAGCCGTCCCAAGAGCTCGACAGCGCCATGGGAGCAAGACGATGTGGCGGCGCGGCAGCGCTGAGACAGGAGGCTGCGGCGGCAACGAGAGGAAGAAAGGAGGGCGAGAAGGGGCGGAGCGAGAGAGAGAGCGTGCGAACCTCTGTCGCTCCCCCTACTTATAGGCTCGCGTGGCGGAGCTGAGGAGGCGCGGCGTGGGGTAACGTGAGGATCGATCGTGCCCACTCTCCCACGTCCCGCGCTTATTGTGCCTTAACGGCGAAATAAAATCGCCACAAGAAGGTGAGCGGTCCACCTGGGCCGCAGAGGATCAGTGTTCGGGCCGAGGCCTAGGAGTGGCGGGCCCGGGCCTGCGGCGGCGTCCCGTCGCGCGCGTGCGCTGGCAGAGTCTCGCTGCCACGTGGCCCGCGGGAGGGCCCGCGGTCAGCACGCGGGTCGACCACTTTCCCGCCTGCCAAACGCAGGGCTCCCCGAAATCGGCATACACCCGCAAAGCCGGCCGTTCAGGATAGGAAGCTGACCAAGCTTCTCGTCCCTTTGTCCGCCTCGAAGCTCGATCAGCTTCGGGGACTACTGTCGGAGTAAATAGCCATGGGTAACCTAGCCGGCTTCCCCTGGCCCTTCTGAAAAAATTACGAGCCCCTCCGGCTCTCAAGAATCCAAGACATGGGGCCGCCTTCCCCTTGCTGGCTGTCACCTAGGCCGGCTTTAGGAAGGCGGCCCGACTTTAACCCTCATGAAGAAAGCCACGGGAGGGCCGACTTCGAGAAGCCGGCCGCGAGAAGGCCGAATCCAAGAAGCCGGCTCCCATAAAGCGGTCGAGACCGTACCCTCAAAGTTTGCATCCACCTAGCGGCGATGTGATGGGGCGTGGCTACAGTGAAGCCTGCCACCCCGAATCCCGGAGCACGCCTGGCACAGTGCGCCGTACGGAGTGGGCATGACCCGTCTGGCGCGGCACTGTTGCCATGTTGACCCTGATGACACCCCCGATGGGCCGCCAGCGCGGCCCACAGACGGTGGGCCCCTTCGGGCAGAGAGACACCCGAAGGCGGCCACGCCTCCCCCAGTCGGCCCAAGACAGAGCCGACTCCCCACAGCCGGCTTGCCGCCTCCCTCGAAGGAGACGCCCCATTAAGGAGACAAGACGCGATGAGGCTACAGCGATCGCCCGACGGGCGGCGGCACTGTAGCCGCGCCTACCACGACGAAGCCCACGTCACCAAGATGGAGCAACAGTAACCAGCCACCGACCAGGTCCTGGACGGTGGGGCCTGCCTGTAGACCAAGGGCCCGGCAGCCGGCGGGGCCCACCAGTCGGCGGGCCCCAGCAGCCGGCGCAGAAGCCGGCGAGCGCAGTCACAGACGGCTGGGCCCCGCGCCCAGTCGGATTACCTTTGTACTTCCGGGGGGTAGGCCTATATAAACCCCCCGGGGCACCCATGCAAAGGGTTCGACCCTCAGCTAGTTTTAAACACCACACAAGGAGAAGAAGCAAGCTAACCATGCCCTTCTTCCTCCTCCCACCGAACAGCTCAAGGAGCATTGTGTAGCTACTTGTCCATCTAGAGATCATGCGGAGACCCCGCAGAGCAGCAGTAGGGGTGTTATCTCCACGGAGAGCCCCGAAGCTGGGTAAGATTCGCCGGCGTGCATGTCTTTGCCTCATCCCGTTTCCAGGCACCGGCGACGTCTTATTGGCTCCCACAATGATAAGCCACCCGTTGGCATATGTCGCACCTACCACCCGACAAAGATCATGCCGAACATCTTAGACTTGTGCTAGAAAAACTCAGAGAGCACCGCCTTTATGCCAAGTTCTCCAAGTGCGAATTTTGGTTGCCAGAAGTGACCTACCTAGGCCACGTGATCTCTGGTAAGCGCATTGCTGTCAATCCCGAGAGAGTTCAGGCCGTTCTTGATTGGACTCCACCTGAAACAGTTAAACAAGTTAGGAGTTTCCTTGGTCTAGCCAGTTATTGTCGCCGCTTCGTTGAGAAGTTCTCTAAAGTGGCCAAACCTCTCACGGAACTTCTCAAGAAAGATAAAAAGTTTGAGTGGTCCCCATAGTGTGAGTACAGTTTTCAGGAACTGAAAAGACGCCTGACTTCTCCTCCCATACTTGTGCCACTGGATTTCACTAAGGACTTTGTTATCTATTGTGATGCCTCACGATAGGGACTAGGTTGCATTCTTATGCAGGATCGTCATGTGATTGCCTATGCATCTCGACAGTTGCATCCACATGAGGATAATTATCCTACACATGATCTAGAGCTTGCAGCCGTAGTCCATGCACTTAAGACGTGGCGACATTACCTTCTTGGTAAACGTTGCAAGATTTACACCAACCACCAGAGTCTCAAGTATATCTTCACCCAACCTGATTTGAACCTTAGGCAAAGACGTTGGCTGGAGTTGATCTCAGATTACGACTTAGGGATTACCTACACCCCAGGCAAGGGCAATGTCATGTTGCAGCAGGGCCAACCACTTCTCCATGAGGAATTATGTAAGCTAAACCTTCACATCGCTCCTCACGGATTCCTTTCTACCTTGGTGGCGAAACCTACTCTTGTGGATCAGATCATCTCTGCTCAGAAGCAGGATACGGGAATTTCCCAGATCAAGAGAAACATTAACAAGGGAGTTAGTGGTAGTTTCTCTATAGATGATCGTGGTGTTGTTTTCTTTGAGAGTCGCTTGGTGGTTCCCAAGAATCAACATCTTCGACAATTAATCCTTAAGGAGGCGCATGAATCTCCTCTCACGATTCATCCCGGTAGTACTAAGATGTATCAGGACCTACGCCAGAGGTTCTGGTGGACTAGGATGAAAAGAGAAATTGCTCAGTTTATTGCTAACTGTGATGTTTGTCGTCGCGTTAAGGCAGAGCATCAAAGGCCTACTGGCACCCTTCAGCCTTTAGCTATTCCTGAGTGGAAATGGGATAAAGTTGGTATGGACTTCATCACCAGCTTTCCCAGGACCAAGAAAGGGAATAATGCTATCTTCGTAGTCAACTGATCGTCTTTCCAAAGTGGCTCACTTCCTACCTGTTCGAGAGAGTATCACTGCTAGTCAGCTCGCTGACTTATATATTTCTCGAATAGTGTCACTTCATGGTGTCCCACTGGAGATCAATTCAGACCGTGGTAGTCTCTTCACTTCTCATTTCTGGGAGAGTTTCCAAACTTCCATGGGCACCCATCTTTCCTTCAGTACCGCTTTCCACCCTCAATCAAGTGGTCAGGTGGAAAGGGTCAACCAAAATTCTCAAAGACATGCTTAGAGCTTGTGTTATCTCATTCGGTATGGATTGGGAGAAGTGTCTTCCCTTCGCCGAGTTTGCTTATAACAACAGCTACCAATCCAGCCTCAAGAAAGCTCCTTTTGAGGTTCTGTATGGACGAAGATGTCGAACACCTTTGAACTAGTCAGAAACCGATGAAAGACAATTCTTTGGACCGGATATGATCCAGGAGGCAGAAGAGCAAGTTCGCATCATTCGTGAGAATTTGAAAACAGCCCAATCTCGTCAAAAGAGCCAGTATGACCGTAGTCATAAGGAAGTGGCTTATGAAATTGGTGACAAGGCTTATCTTCGGGTTACTCCCTTGAAGGGTACCCATCGTTTCGGTATCATGGGCAAGTTGGCTCCTCGTTACATTGGTCCTTTTCGCATTCTCGCTAAACGAGGAGAGGTTGCCTACCAGTTGGAACTACCCCCACATCTTTCTCGAGTTCATGATGTCTTCCACATCTCTCAACTTAGGCGTTGCTTCTCAGATCCCATCCGCGGAGTGGACCACGAAGCGCTTGATCTTCAAGATAACCTCACCTATCGAGAGTACCCTGTTCGCATCCTTGATCAAGCAGAGCATGTCACTCGACGTCATAACATCAAGTTTCTCAAGGTTCAGTGGTCTCATCATTCCGAGAGAGAATCTACCTGGGAGCATGAAGATTGTCTTCGACTTGAGTACCCCGCTTTCTTTCCGCCAACTCCTGAATCTCGGGACGAGATTTCTTTGAGTGGGGGCGAGTTGTCACATCCCTAGTTCTGGTATGCTCAAGGCTAGCTAGTCATGTGTGCATCATGTTTAAATTTCATTTAAATTTGAAATGGGGATTTGTAAAACCCTCAGAAATCATTTCTGGAAATGACCCAGATAAAAATTGCTCCAAAAGGGTCCAAGAAAATGTTCATGTCTCTCTCTGAAAATATTGGGCAGAGGAAAAATTCAAACCAATATTTTTAGGAGCTCATAAATATTTATTTTGGCCATTTAATCCAGTAATTATTTGCTTTGGATATAGATCTGTTATATATATAATATATGTCCAAAAATGCTGTTAATTGTTGAGGAGTTCTGGAGCAATCCAAGTAGTTCCTACAAAAATTGATAGAAGTAAATAAAATGATTTAGTTCTTAAAACTAAATCAAAACAAATTACAGAAATAGAAAAAGAAAACAAAATAGATAAAGGAAAGGGCTTACCTGGCGCTCACCTAGCGGCCCAGCAAGCCGACTGGCCCAACTGCCAATCGTCGTCCTTCTGTCGATGACAGAAGGATGAGGTGCACGCGCTCGCCGCCGCGCGCATGGGCGCCACGCCACCTCCTTGCCCGCCTGCCCTCCCCCTTGACGCCTCGGTCTCTCCGGACGAAGCCACGCGCCGCCCCAAGCCTCTCTTGCTCTCTCCAGTCCTCCTCCCCGCCTCTGTCGCCCTCCCCCGCGAATGCCCGAGCTCTGCCATCGCCGCCGCATGCCGTGGCCATAGCCGCCGCCTCCCCCTCGCCCTCTCTCCGTGTCTGCAAGCTCTGCCGCGACTTCCCCTACGTCCTCGATGAGCCAAGCAACCGGGGACGCCCCATGGAGCCGTCACCGCCGTATTCTTTACCCCCGGCCGCCCAAGATCGCTGGCGCCGCCTCGTCGCCTCCAGAGCCTCCCCCGAGCCGCTAAGCACGCCCATCGAATCGCTGTGAGCTCTACTCTGTTTCCGCCCCTTTCTCGAGCTCGATTACCTCGCCTAGCTAGCTTTACCACCACGGTCGTAGCACCTCGCCGCCGGCCATGTCGCCACCGTAGCCACACCTACGGGCACCTGCAACCGAGCACACCACCGAAGTCAGCACGTCTCCAGGAGACGAACACGACCAACCCCGGCCCCTACCGTGCCCCGTAGCTCGCTCCCGCTCGGAGCCGTGCCCCGGCCGCTGCCCCGAGCTCCGCTACGGCGAGCTCCGGCCACCCCTCCTCCTCCTACTTGCCCCACCAGATGCGCGAGGGCCCGGGCTACGCCCCAGTGGCCTTAGCCGCCGCCCCCGTGGCCTGAATAGCGGACGCCGCCGCGTCCAGAGGTCGCCACCGACGACCCTAGCCGGCCTAACATGTGGGCCCGGCCTGCCAGGTGATTAGCTTAAGGCTAATCACCGTTTAATTAATCCCTGACACTGACACTGGGCCCATGCGCCCTAATCCTTTAATTAGATTAGTAATAACCCCTGTTAACTAACCGTGTCACTGACATGTGGACCCCACACGTCAGGTTTGACCTGGTCAGCGCTGTTGACCTGCTGACGCAGGCATGACGTAGTGCTGACGGAGTAATTGACTTTCTGGATTTAAAATAATTCAGAAATTCTAGAAAATGTTCTAAACTTCAAAAATTCATAGACATTCAACCGTAGCTCAGATTGAACTAATTTATATATGAAAAATGATCAGAAAAATTCAATCTATCCATCTGTACCATTTTCTTATATGACGAAGCAACCTATACATGTTGTATATATGAAAACACACTTATGGCATATTTAAGAGATTAATTTGGAGTTGTATTTGAACCCTTGGTTCAAATGGACTTCAACCAAATAAATGCTAGATGCATTAACTCAAACAACATCACATATTCATGCCATGATCATGCATCATATTGTTGCATATACCTGTGTTTGATTTCTGGCACCGTTCCTTCTCAATAGGTCCTGCTCCGGAGAGTGTTTGAGAGTACCTGTCTGAGGAGCAGTGCACCCCTGTTGATCTACCAGGCAAGCAACCCCCTTGTTCATTCCGATACAATCCTACTCTCTCGCTCCTGCTCTCATTTATTGCACTAGGACAACAGCGATTCAACTGCTACTTTATGCTGCGGTAGTTGAACCCATTCCTCTGCATGACCTGTCATTGCCACAGTAAATAGTTAAAACCCACTTGCATGTGTAGGAGTTGATTGAGACATGTTGTGTTCTGTAAGTGCATCTAGTGCCACCCCTAGTTGGTTTTGGAGTATTGACGACAAACCTAGTTGAGGGACTAATGTGCTTGTGAGAATTGCAGGAAAACACAGGTAGAAGTCCCTCATTGATTCGGTTTTACTACCAGAGATGACCCCTAAAAATGTATGAAGACATTGAAGACAAAGGTGGTATATGAAGATATTCACATTGAAGACTATGACAAAAGAAGACACGTTATGAAGCCAATGGAACTCGAAGACTTAGATCTTTCGTAGTTCTTTTTATTTTGTGTTGAGTCATAGGAACCACCGTACTGTTAAGTGGGGTCCAGGAGAACCAGTCAGAATGACTGAAGTGATGCCTAAATCAAAAACCTATGTCTTCGGGCAAAGACAATGAGAGCGAATCTTGTCCAGAGCCGGACAAGTCAGCTTTGCTTGTAGCCCAAGTAAAGTTGCCATGAGAGTTCGAAATCTGACCGTTGAGACACGTGTCAGTTCCTTAGTGACCCAGGGTCATTTCGGACAAATCAGGTCGGGTTGCCAAGTGGCTATAAATAGCCCACCCCCACAACCATAAATGGCGGGCTGCTCAGATTTCAGTGCACGGCTTTTGTCGTTTCAGAGCAACCCACCTCGAAGCCTTTGAGAGAAAAATTCCCAGTGAGGAGAAAAGCCCTAACCACCCAAAGCCAGAGTAAATTGGGCATCACTTAAGTCTTCATGTCTGTGTGATCTGAAGACTTATTACACTTGAGGACTGTGAATCCTCCAGACGGTTAGGCGTCGCGTTCAGAGCATCCAAGAGACATTGTGGATTGCCAGTGAACGAAGTCTGTGAAGGTTCGGGAGTCTACCTTGAAGACTTACCAGAGTGATTGGGCGAGGACTAAGTGACCTTAGCTCAAGGAGAATACGGTGAGGACTTGGTGTCCTGAACTGTGTGTTCAGGACTGGGTGTCCGGGACTGTGTGTCCTAAGGTTTAAATACCTAGCCGCTCCAACCAGACGTACAGTTGTCACAGCAACTGGAACTGGTCCAACATATCATTGTCTTCAACGAGTCACTGGTTTTATCTTCACTTCCTTTTCTTACTGTTACTCATTGTGAAGCCATTGCATGCTTGCTTTATCCTTTGTCTTCACAACGCGAATGTATGATCTGTTTGGCTTCATAACTTCTTCCTACCTGATCCTTATTACACTGAAGCTATTTGTCATTGTGCTTTCACTCTACTGAATACATGACCATGGCTGGCCTAGTGTAATCTAACTTCCGCCGCATAGTAATAGGCATAATCTTCACTGTTTGTCTTCATAAATCTCACATTTTGAAGACTTTCATAAAATCGCCTATTCACCCCCCCTCTAGTCGATATAACGCACTTTCAATTGGTATCAGAGCTTGGTGCTCCCTTGTTCTGTGTGATTCGGTTTAACCACCTGGAGTTTTAGCTATGTCGACTGCAGGGATAATCAAAGTCTCCGCCGCGTGCCCCGTCTTCGATGGAACTGAATATCCCTACTGGAAGAATAAGATGCGCATGCATCTTGAAGCCATTGACGTCGACCTATGGTATGTCATCGAGAACGGCGTTCCCAAGGCTGGAGAAGGTCTCACTGCTGCTGATGTCAAGAAGTTCACTCAACTGGACTCTACTGCCAAAAATATCATCTGTGGTCATCTAACAAAAGGACAGTATGGTCGTGTGAGTGCTTTGAAGACATCCAAGCTGGTCTGGGACTGGCTCTCCAAGGTCAATGAAGGCGTCTCAACCCAGAGAGATCAAAGAATCAGTGTTCTTCGCAACCTCTTCAACCGCTTCAAGCGAAATGACAATGAGAATGTCCAGCACACATTTGACCGGCTCACTGACATCACAAATGAGCTTCAAGCCCTCGGCGCCACTGAGATCACCAAACATGAAATCGTCAAGATGCTGCTGAGATCACTTGACAGTTCGTTTGACATCCTGGCCCTGATGATTCAAGAACGTCCTGATTTCAAGACACTCGATCCGTCTGACATACTTGAGAGGCTCAACACACATGAGTTTCAGCTTTCTGAGAAAAGAGATATCTATGGTCCAAACTATGGGCGAACTCGTGCCTTGAAGGCAAAAGCTGTTTCCTCATCTGAAGAAGAATCTGACTGCAGTTCTGATGATCCTGAAGACATTGGAAGAGAACTTGCAATGCTAGTGAAGAAGTTCCAAAGATTCACCAAGAAGAAAGGCTTCAGAAAATCTTCACGATCAAGCTCAAGGAATGATGAAGCTTCTGCTCATGACTACAAGAAGAAAACATGTCACAAGTGCAAGAAAACTGGACACTTCATCTTTGAGTGTCCATAATGGGACAATGAGAACAGAAGGAAGAAGAAGAGCAAGGAATATGATTCTGACGACAAGAAGAAGAAGAAATACTCAAAGTCTTCTTCCAAGTCTTCTTCAAAGTCTTCAACACACAAGAAGAGCTCATCTGGCAACGCACGTGCGTTTGTTGGCAAGGAGATGGATTCAGAGGAGGAGTCCGCATCTGAGGAGGCAGAGGTGGAGTCTGAGGAGGAGTCTGATTCTGGCATTGCGAGTCTGCCTACAGCATACGTCGCCAAGTCCATCTTCAACACTGAAGACAATGATTGCATCACCGACACCGACGCAAATGACAAGAACGACTCCACTCCTACCTACTGCTTCATGGCACGCGGTGCCAAGGTAAACACACGCACTACTCGCTATCAAACATCTAGTGACGATGACTCTGACTATGATTCAAAACCCAGCTACAAAACACTTGCTAAAATTGCAACTGAACAACAGAAAGCTATGGAACATATTCAAAAACTGTTAGACAGAAGCGATGATCTGTTGGGTGCTGAAATGACTTGATCTGAATCCTTAATTGAAGACATAAAAAACCTTCACGTTAAGTATCAGGAACTTGAAGATCTTCTTGATACTCTCTCAACAACTCATGAAAAGCTTTCCTATGATTATCTTCAAAGGAAGCAAGAACTTGAGAAATTGAGAGCGGCTCATGAAGATCTTCAAAAGGAAAACGAGTAACTTCGCGCCGAACAGATCAGTCCCGCTCAGGAAGGATTTGAACCACCATGTCTTAAATGCATTGAGCGTGATAATGCTACTTCTGTTGCTGAATGTTCCACTGCTACTGCTGTTTCAATATCTTCAACTGTTGATGTGGTAACTAACCCCTCTGCTGAGGATACCACTGCTATTGCTGATGAGAATGCTAGGTTGAAGACATTGCTTGAAGCAGGGATGTACAAAAGCCTTAAAGGACATCAGACATTATGTGATGTCCTCAAGAAACAGATTCTGAACCGAAACCCTAGGAAAGAGGGTGTTGGGTTCGTGAGGAAAATAAATGCAGATGGCTCTTACTGGAAACCTGAGCAGTACCCCAAAACCACATGGGTTGCTGCAAAGGAAATTTCAGTAGATCCATCCAATTTATCTGGCTTCACTTATGCTAACCCCATTATCACTGATGAATCCTTTGATGCAAACTATAAACTGTTTAAGAATCAGAATGGTGAAGTGTTTGCCAGGTACATTGGTACTAACTGCAGGAATGGACCACCTATGAAGAATATTTGGGTTCCCAAAAAGTGTCTGGAAAATCTTCCTGTGAATGTCTTCATGACACCTCACTTGAAGAAGACAAACCTCAGACCAAAGACTTCATACGGTCCAATGGCTTCATACAAACAGAGGACTCACCTGAGTCACACTAACGCAAATGTTTTGCAGGGAAACCATACTCAGGCATATGAATATGAGAGTGGTTCATCGAACCGTCATGTTCATATGACCAAAAATTATTCTACTTATTCCTATGAGTATTATTGTCCATCTGCTAGACTGTTTGCTAAGGCTTCAAAGCCAAAATTCTCAGATGCTGCACTTAGACTTATTGCTTCTAAACCACCCTTGAAGATGTGGGTGGTTAAGAAAGCTTAACTCTCTTTTGCAGGGAAAGGTCTCCAGCAGAAAAACAAAATCTTCTGATGCTATTGCTGGGGACCTTAAAAATCTTGTAGGGCGCAAGATAAAATGCCCGAATGGCATCATTATGTACTTCGTTCCTGAATCGCATGCTACTCTCCCTATTAGTCCTAATCTGGATCTAAGTTTTCATAACCCACTGGTTCGTCGAATGTTTTTACTTCACAATTCTCTTCGTGAAGCCTATCCCCCTAACTGCACTGTAGGGTACGACACCAGCGACTTCAAAGTCTTCAGAATGGATTATTGACAGTGGATGTACAAATCACATGACTGGCAAAAGAAGCCTTCTTATGGACTCAACCTTACGTCCATCTGACAAGAGCCACATCACATTTGCTGACACTGGTAAAAGTAAGGTATTGGGTCTGGGTAGAGTTGCAATCTCAAAGGATCAACACATGGATAAAGTCATGCTTGTTGAATCCCTTGGCTTCAACTTAATGTCTGTCTCAATGCTTTGCGATTTGAACATGATTGTAATGTTTGGAAAATATCGTTGCCTAGTACTAATGGAATCTGACAAGTCTCTAGTGTTTGAAGGGTACCGAAAGGGTGATTTGTACGTGGTAGATTTCTCAGCAGGGCCACAACTTGTAGTATGTCTTCTTGCAAAAGCTTCAGAATGCTGGCTTTGGCATCGGAGGCTTGGGCATGCTGGCATGAGGAACCTTCACACCCTTGCGAAGAAGAAGCATGTCATAGGCATCGAGGGCGTCAAGTTCAAGAAAGATCACTTATGCGGTGCCTGTGAAGCAGGGAAGATGACAAGGGCAAAACATCCTTCAAAGACAATCATGACTACTACACAACCCTTCGAACTACTCCACATGGATCTTTTCGGTCCCACTCACTACTCAACTTTTACTACTTCTGCTTGCCTCTATGGTTTTGTCATTGTTGATGATTACTCTAGATATACTTGGGTGCACATAATCCTTTATAAGACTGAAGTGCAGGATGTCTTCAAACGCTTCGCCAATCGAGTTATGAACAATTTTGGCGCCAAAATAAAGCACATCAGAAGTGACAATGGCACTGAATTCGAGAACACTGGCCTTGATACATATCTTGATACCTTGGGCATCACACATGAATTATCAGCTCCGTACACGCCACGGCAGAATGGCGTTGTCGAACGCAAGAACAGAACACTCATTGAGATGGCCAGAACAATGCTAGATGAATACAAGACTCCAAGAAAATTCTGGACTGAAACCATTGATACTGCATGCCATACAATCAATCGTGTTTATCTTCACAAGCTTCTAAACAAGACATCTTATGAACTCCTAACTGGCAAGAAGCCAAATGTCAGTTACTTCAGAGTATTTGGAGCAAGGTGCTGGATCAAGGACCCACACCACACCTCAAAGTTTGCACTGAAAGCACATGAGGGCTTTATGCTTGGATATGGAAAGGATTCACACTCCTACAGAGTCTTCAATCTCTTCCATTACAAAGTGCTTGAAACAGTGGATGTGCGGTTTGATGAGACAAATGGTTCACAAAGAGAGCAACTGCCAAATGTTCTAGATGAAGTTCCAGCTAGTGAATCAATCAAGCTTATGGGAACTGGAGAGATCATACCTTCTGAAGCTCATCCTGAAGAAGAACTTATCATCTCAGCACCTGATCAACATGAAGACATTGCTCAACCTGAAGACATTCCTCCCAACAACAACACAAATCAGCAAGAGCAAAGTCTTCGCCCTATACATCATCGTGTTGCCAATGAAGTGCAGATTGACAGAATAATTGACAGCATCAATGCACCTGGTCCACTCACTCGTTCAAGGGCAACTCAGCTAGCAAATTTCTGTGGGCACTTCGCATTCGTATCAATATCAGAACCCAAGAAAGTTGAAGAAGCCTTCATGGAACCTGAATGGATTCAAGCTATGCAAGAAGAGCTTCAACAGTTTGAGCTGAATAATGTATGGGAACTGGTTAAGTGTCCTGATCCACGAAAGCACAACATTATAGGCACTAAATGGATATATCGCAACAAACAAGATGAGCATGGTCAAGTTGTCAGAAATAAAGCTCGTGTCGTTGCTCAAGGATATACTCAAGTGGAGGGCATTGACTTCGATGAAACATTTGCTCCTGTGGCTAGGCTTGAAGCCATACGCATACTGGTGGCCTATGCAAATCATCATAACATACTTCTATATCAAATGGATGTGAAAAGTGCCTTTCTCAATGACAAGATTGAAGAAGAAGTGTATGTTGCACAAACGCCTGGCTTTGAAAATCCAAAACATCCTGACATGGTATACAAGCTCAACAAGGCACTGTATGGCCTCAAACAAGCCCCTAGGGCCTGGTATGACACACTCAAGTACTTCCTGAAGAGCAAAGGCTTCATACCTGGTTCCCTGGATCCCACTCTTTTCACGAAGACATATGATGGTGAACTGTTTGTGTGCCAAATATATGTGGATGACATTATCTTCGGCTGCACCAATCAGAAGTACAGTGAAGAATTTGGATATATGATGCAAGAGCAATATCAGATGTCCATGATGGGGGAGCTGAAGTTCTTCCTTGGTCTTCAAATACGACAACAGCGCAATGGCATCTTCATATCTCAAGAGAAGTATCTCAAAGATTGCCTGAAGAAGTTTGGTATGCAAGACTGCAAAGGCTTCACAACACCAATGCCAGCCAAACATCATCTAGGTCCTGACGACAATGGTAAAGAGTTCGATCAAAAGGTATACCGCTGCATGATTGGGTCTTTGCTTTATTTATGTGCATCTAGGCCAGATATCATGCTTAGTGTTTGCATGTGTGCTCGATTTCAAGCGGCACCAAAGGAGTCGCATCACTTAGCTGTGAAGCGAATTCTTTGATATTTGGCTCACACCCCAACTCTAGGATTATGGTATCCAAAGGGCTCAGAGTTTGATTTGGTTTGATTTTCGGATGCTGATTATGCTGGTGACAAGGTTGATCGCAAGTCTACATCAGGCACATGTCACTTTCTGGGACGATCACTTGTATGTTGGTCTTCAAAGAAGCAGAACTGTGTGTCTCTCTCCACTGCTGAATCTGAATACATTGCTGCTGGATCTTGCTGCGCTCAGCTTCTGTGGATGAAGCAAACACTCAAGGACTATGGCATTCATCTGAAGCAGGTGCCACTATACTGCAACAACGAAAGCGCCATCAAGATTGCCAACAACCCAGTTCAGCACTCGAAGACAAAGCACATTGAAATTTGTCATCACTTTCTCAGAGATCATGTTGTGAAGGAAGACATTGATATCATACACGTCAACACTGAAGAGCAATTGACAGATATCTTCACCAAGCCCTTGGATGAGAAGAGGTTTTGCAAGTTACGGTGTGAGCTAAATATCTTGGAATCCTCAAATGTCCTGTGATCAGGCACACATCCTAACACTTATGCATATTGATGACTTAGATGTGCAACACACAAAGTAAAGTATATCTTCAATTAATGAAGACATACATTCTAAGTGTGAATATATTAATGTGGAATTTGACTTCGGAGCGCCACGATAATTGTGCGCCGTGTCTGGGTCTAAATACTTCCTATACGGCGGGTAACGCGACCACCAAACGTTCCATTTTGAAGTGTTTCACTCATGGCGTTACTTTGCAATATCTTCACATTTGGTTTGGCTTCGAACTCAACATGTCTTCATGATTATCTTCACTACATTGATTATATAGATATATACATACTAGTGTTCTGTCCTCTACAACATTCACTTATAGCTATGTCTTCTTGGTTGAATCTTTTGAACTAAGTGAATGTGATCGGACCCTAATCTCTCTATGCTTTCTATCTCAAATTCTATCTCTCCAAGTCATATGCATTCTATTGAAACTGTCGAATGTCTTCACTGTGTCCTTGTCAGCTAAAGATATAGAGACAACCATAAAGTCCGTTTTTAACGCTCATTCCTCCACATAAAATCCGGAGAAGCAGGAACGACCGCCCGACAATTTAGGCGTGCGTGGGACGTGGAACAAACCCCAAACTTCCGCTAACTGGCCACGCGTTCCTCAAATGCGAACCGCCAGGGGCACCTGTGTAATAGCACAGTGCCGCCCCTAAGCCTATAAATTCACACTTACCGTGGTCATTATCTCCTTCTTCCACCCTCGCACGAACCCTAGCGCCACCGCTAGCACTCGACGACGCCGGAGACGAAGCGCTTCGCTGCCGCAACCTCTCCAACGCCGTCCTCACGCCGACAGCGGACATCGTCCTCTCCGCTGTCGCCGTAGGTGTCTTCTGTCGCCAAGTTAGGGCACGGAGGACTGAACTGCTCGGCATCAACTCCCTTCCGTCTAGCAGTTCCAGTGTGGTAAATAAAACTTCTTTTTACAGCCCCTTTGATCTCATGGTTCTGTCACTTTCTACCATAAGAAGTTTCTCTTCACACTAGTTAGATCTCTCGCTGCATCTCATGACATGCCTAGTATATTCACTTGTGCTTCATAAAGTAGTTAGATTCCTCACTTGTACCGATCTGTGGGTTCGTACAAATCTGGAACCAACTTCTTACCTATGAGTGAATGTCTTCGCACGATGAGGTCAATGTCTTCTAAACTGATTAATCTTCAAAACCTTCTGAGAATGCATATGACCTCTTCCCCTTCCCTCGCACCTTAATGCTGTCACAGGTACATGTCCGTGGGAGAATCCTTCGGTTCTCATAGTCTGCATTCATTTGCAGAATTCCTACAGCATCACATAAACTCTCCTGAAGCCAGTTCCCGTTGGTCCAGAAAAAGAAAGCCTTTGAAGCCTTTGAAAGTTTTGAAGCCTTTCAAGTTAAAGTTTATGGCTTCAGAAGCAGCAGCAAGGAAGGGGGGCAGACAGAGACGTGAGGGAACTTCCAAAGATCTGCCTGAAGACTTGGCAGAAATGTACAAAACAGATCCAGAAGAGAGCTATGGGCAGCGCAAGACCCGAATCTAATGGATTCGACGCTATTGGGCAGAACAGTGGTTCAAATACCGCTTCGTCACTCAGGAGTATGCTGAAAAGAGTGCCATCAAGAAGCCATGGGGGGACATCTTATACAAGAACTTCGTACCTAATACCAGAGATGAAGCCATTGCTCAGGGCTTCTACCCATGCATGGTCCGAGGACCACAGCCTGATGATGCGCATCCGTCGTCACTCCTCTGGTGCCGTGACGACAATCTCTTCAAGCGCAACTTTCAGTTTGCCCAACAGTCAGCGAAGCTGAATAAGAAGAAATTTGGGTTAGACTTCAACCCTGGTCCCTCCGCACCAAGGGCAGATGGCACACGCGACGCGGAACCCAATATCATCGGTTCGTTTGCCAATCTTGAGGGCCTGATCACCCACATCTTAGTCCAAGGGACTGCTGTGAATGACCCTCCAGCTGACTCAGATTCTGATGAAGCTCCTGCTGTGCCGAAGCCAAAGCAGACGAAGAGATCAAAAGCTTCAAAGCCGGCCCATGCCTCAAAAATCTCAAGGGCAAAGCCATTGAAAACTACACCTCCTGAAGTCAGTGTGCAGTCTGAAGACGTATCCCGTGTCTCCAAGCCCCTGAAGGAAAAGGAGCCCCAGCAACAAATAGGCAAAGAGCTGACTACTGCTGCCATTCTGCGCAGCGAAGCCATTGATCTATCAAGCGATGAAGATCTGGGAGATGATGCTCTAGAGCAGCTTATCAAAAGCAAAGAAGAAGCTGAAATCTTCAACAATCTGCCTCTCTTTGATGTCGCCATCATCCACAGCTTCATCGATGAATGGTTTGACTCACCAGACATAAGCTTCAATGATCTGCAGCTGCCTGTTGGACTAAGCGTCGCCTTCCAAGGCGCAATTGCTTCAGAACTGGCCATTGCTTAGCGCATTGTTGAGCTGAAGCAGAAAATTGATCACGAAAAGGCTCAGTTCAAGAAGCACATGGCCAGCCTCAGCGTGCAGGAAGTGAGGAGCTTCAAAATCATGCTGCATGAGCTCAAAGAAAACTTTCTGAAGAAGCATGCTGAAGCTCAGGGCTCGCGTGAAAGGATGAAGTCTTTGGCAGAAAAATGCGTTCAAGCCTACAACGAGGCTGAAAAGCGCAAGGCACTTGGGCGTCCTGGCATCGACCCCAAGATGGCCGCAAAGAAGAAGAAGGAGCCTGCTGTGAATGAACAAGAGGCACCTCGGCAAGAAGTGGTTCAAATTGTCTTCCCCACTGCAACGACTGGCTCGAAGCCAAAGAGCAGGTCAACAGCTTCAGAGCTAAAGAAGACAAGAACTGCAGAGGCTGAAGCCAGAAAAAGGAAGAGCTCTGCTTCTCCTACTGCCCCCAGCAAAAAGAAGCGCAAGACCAAGAAATCTAGGGCTGCTCCCACAGAGCCCTTGATGGTTGAACCCCTTTCTGTCATTCACCCCAATGCAGAAAGATGACTGACAGTTCATGAGCCTGCTCCCACAGAGGCTCCTGAAGCTGAAGATATTCCAGCAGCCGACCCCACAGCTGCTGAAGACATTGGTCACCAAGACAATGTACAAGATGATGCAGCCCTTCCTCCGCTTGAAACAAGCGAACTCATCAGTATTGGTCGTCCTCTAACGCCAATGGCACAAGATGAGTCATGGGCGGATCGCCCTCAGGAGGAAGAAGACATTGAGGCCCAGCCCACTCCAATCCCACAAGTGTCGTCTGCGTTCCGTAGGCTTCGCAAAGGTCCAAGGCCTCAAGTCCATACTGCAGAAATTCCGGCTGCATCAGCCGAAGACAATGTAGAAGCACCACCAAAACCCACTTCCCCGCTCCATCAAGATGCAGTTCTCCGGGAGAACGTGCCTGAAGTTGTCCCTCCATCTACACAAGCGGAGGAAGAAAATGTTGCGGCTGCCACCACAAACACTGAAGCCAATATGGAGCCCGCCCCACCAAATGCTTCAGCGGACAACGAAGCTACTGAGCCAGATGCTTCTGTTCCTGAGTCTGCTGCAGGTCCACAGTTTGATTATCACATTGAGCACAGGCCTCATGTCCAGAAGCTAGTCCCAAGGCTTCCAAGGTTCCCAGGTCCTGCATCAGCACCTGGCTCCTTTGATATTAACAGCTTCAAGGCAGACAATACATTTTTCAATAGCTCCAAGAACCCCTATTCAAGGGAAAGGATTGTATCAGATAGGTTCTGGAGCTATTCTCAGCGCAGCTATTATTCATGCATCTTATACAAACAAGGTCGCATCTTCCCGCACAAGCGCCTTGAGGTTGAAGCCATTGCTGGTCTGCCATGTCTTGAGGAAGCTTTGGATTGCTTCAGGCAAGTGGGTCTGCTGCCGTTTGTGACTGATGAAGAGCACTGGAATGAAGAGCTCCTGCTTCAGTTCTATGCCACCCTTCATATAAAAGGATACAACAGAGATCCGAAGACTTGGATCCTGGAGTGGATGACTGGCAATGTCCATCATGAAGCCAATGCATTTGATATCATTGAGCTCACCAGACTGCCCACTCCAGGCGAATTCTTCGAGGAAGGCTGTCACCTACATTCTGAAGCTATTGAGAGCATATTCCAGAGGCCTGAACCCAATATGAGTCAGATGCTCTCAATGATGAAGCCATTGCCTCATGATGCACCTTATCCTACTGAGTTCTTCATTGAAGACCTAGAGTACCTGCCGAGGACCATATATCACATCATCCGGCGGACTCTCTGGCCCATTAAGGGGCACTCTCCAAATGCAAAGATTGAAGGTGCAATGAAGACTCTCATATTCTATATCCTGCATGGCAAATGCTTCAATGCACAGGATCTCTTCATACGCCAACTTGCAGCGTCAGGCTCGGAATTATTTGGTTTGAAATTCTATGCCCCTTGGGTGATGAGGCTGATCAAATTGCACTCTACGATCTCGTATCATCCCTCAGCCCGAAACCATCGGATGTTCTTGCCAGATGTGGATACCTCTGCTGAAGTCATATATCCCGAACCTGACAAGCAACTGATAAGTCTTGAGAATGCAGAACACCAGAGCTTCACGCAGAATGTTGAAGGTGTTGAAGCCATATCCAGGGTATATCCGTTGGCTGGAACTACACGTGCACCAGCATCTACTGAAGCCACAGACAGCATAAATGCTCCAAGACCCAAGAAGCGTGCTCATGTCCTCACTGACCGAGAGCTTCTTGTGGCCCTTCACCAAAAGCAAGATAGGCATCACGACTGACTAAAGCGTCAGATGAAGAGCCTCTTGGTGGATGTAAATCGTCTTCGAAACCTTGCCACCAAGAATGCCTTCGTTACACATGAGACTTGCCGTCGTACGTGGAATGGGCTCTCAATGATATGCACTGAAGCTGAACTTGAAGAGGATGGCTTCACAGAGCGCTTCAAGTTTGACACCACACCTCCTAGAAGGGCTGTGATGCGCAACACACCATCACTTGAAGACTCTGAGTTTTCTTCATCTGCTGCCACAGTTACTGCAAGGATCATTGATGAAGACGACGATGCTACATCACCACCACCTGCTTCAGCACATCCAAGCTCTGCACCGCCAAACAACTCCACCGACTCTGCTACGCCTGGGAACGCGTAGAAAACTCTATGTCTTCAAACCTTTTTGCTCATTACTGACAAAAGGGGGAGAAGCATATGATGTTTATAGTCTTCAAGCGGGTCAATATGGGCGGGTGCCTTATGCTGTTATACTTTGCTTCGTGTTTACAACTCTTGATTTTGCTTCATTTGGTTCTTTGAGTTGTAAACACTAAAACTCGATGGTCGTCTACTACTTGTTTGCCACTCTGTTTGCGAAGATAAATTCCGCATGTGCGACGATAAATTCCGCACTTGTCTCATTCTGCAGACGTCCATTTTCCACTATGCATGTCATTATCTTCATATACTTTCACATGCATAGTGGATTGTCATCATAAGCTGAAGTGGATCTCCACAAGTACAACCTGCCATGTGCATTTGCATTCCAAAAGCAAATTAACTTATATGCACATCTTCAGGGGGAGCCCTTGCAACTTATGAAGACAATTCCCTATCCTTTACAAACTTCGCACTTTATATTCCCCGTTGAAAACTTCAACTAGTTTGTCATCAATCACCAAAAAGGGGGAGATTGTAAGTGCATCTAGTGCCACCCCTAGTTGGTTTTGGAGTATTGACGACAAACCTAGTTGAGGGACTAATGTGCTTGTGAGAATTGCAGGAAAACACAGGTAGAAGTCCCTCATTGATTCGGTTTTACTACCAGAGATGACCCCTAAAAATGTATGAAGACATTGAAGACAAAGGTGGTATATGAAGATATTCACATTGAATACTATGACAAAAGAAGACATGTTATGAAGCCAATGGAACTCGAAGACTTAGATCTTTTGTAGTTCTTTTTATTTTGTGTTGAGTCATAGGAACCACCGTACTGTTAAGTGGGGTCCAGGAGAACCAGTCAGAATGACTGAAGTGATGCCTAAATCAAAAACCTATGTCTTCGGGCAATGACAATGAGAGCGAATCTTGTCCAGAGCCGGACAAGTCAGCTTTGCTTGTAGCCCAAGTAAAGTTGCCATGAGAGTTCGAAATCTGACCGTTGAGACACGTGTCAGTTCCTTAGTGACCTAGGGTCATTTCGGACAAATCAGGTCGGGTTGCCAAGTGGCTATAAATAGCCCACCCCCACAACCATAAACGGTGGGCTGCTCAGATTTCAGTGCACGGCTTTTGTCGTTTGAGAGCAACCCACCTCGAAGCCTTTGAGAGAAAAATTCCTAGTGAGGAGAAAAGCCCTAACCACCCAAAGCCAGAGTAAATTGGGCATCACTTAACTCTTCATGTCTGTGTGATCTGAAGACTTATTACACTTGAGGACTGTGAATCCTCCAGACGGTTAGGCGTTGCGTTCAGAGCATCCAAGAGACATTGTGGATTGCCAGTGAACGAAGTCTATGAAGGTTCGGGAGTCTACCTTGAAGACTTACCAGAGTGATTGGGTGAGGACTAAGTGACCTTAGCTCAAGGAGAATACGGTGAGGACTTGGTGTCCTAAACTGTGTGTTCAGGACTGGGTGTCCGGGACTGTGTGTCCTAAGGTTTAAATACCTAGCCGCTCCAACCAGACGTACAGTTGTCACAGCAACTGGAACTGGTCCAACATGTCATTGTCTTCAACGAGTCACTGGTTTTATCTTCACTTCCTTTTCTTATTGTTACTCATTGTGAAGCCATTGCATGCTTGCTTTATCCTTTGTCTTCACAACGTGAATGTATGATCTGTTTGGCTTCATAACTTCTTCCTACCTGATCCTTATTACACTGAAGCTGTTTGTCATTGTGCTTTCACTCTACTGAATACATGACCATGGCTGGCCTAGTGTAATCTAACTTCCGCCGCATAGTAATAGGCATAATCTTCACTGTTTGTCTTCATAAATCTCACGTTTTGAAGACTTTCATAAAATCGCCTATTCACCCCCCTCTAGTCGATATAACGCACTTTCATGTTCCTACCATGCTTTGCCTGCTATTTCTTAGAGTATGTCAGGTCTGATTCATCAGGAATGAATTGGAGTGTTACAATATGTTCCGGTGCTGAGAGTTAAGCATGTGAACACGATTTGGTAAAGGTAGCGCTGAGAGGCCATGTAGGAGTACATGGTGGGTTGTCTCATTGGGACCGTCCTTAAGAACTGATTTCTGTGTAAGTTGTCCAATGACTAGCTACTACCACACATTGGGCTCCGGGCGCTCCAAGCTCTCTCGACTTATTAACCGCCTTGATCTCTGTCCAGGAGTTGCAAATAGTTTCTGGTGTTTGTAGGTAGTGCTATTTTTCTACCGAGTGGCACCCGGCAGGGTGGACTTGGGACAGACTAGGCACACATGGCCCGGTGTACCGAGTGGCACCCGGATGGTGGGCTCGGGAACCCTGTACACATCGTTTGAGGCCGTGAGCGAAACCCCGACCGGATCTCCCTGCGGATGGAACCCGAATAGGCGATAAACCTGGACTAGAGTCTTGCATGGTTAGTCAGGTCGTAGCCGACACCCTCGCCAGGCTTCCGCTTGAAGGTTGCCGAGATACATGACGTGTATATGGTGATAAGTGGTGAGAGCGTGTGTGAAGAAGTACACCCCTGCAGTGCTATCATGATCTATTCGAATAGCCGTGTCCTCGGATATGGACTTCTTGGATGCTTACGTGGTACATAGACAACTTTAAGTGGATACTCTAAAATGCTCAAGACAAGTGTGAGTGCTATGGATGGCCTTCTCGTAAGGAGATGAGGATGAATCCATAGTAGTGTATTGATGTGTTGATTAGTGGACTCGTGTGCGCTGCCTCATCTCAAAGAAGTTTCTCGTTGTCGTAGAACAGGATAGCCACTGAGTCAAAGCTGGCTTGCTGCAACTAAACCCCACATTACCTTCTTGATACAAATGCATGTATGATAGGATCTGATGTAAGTCTTGCTGAGTACCTTTGTACTCACGTTTGCTTTATTTATGTTTTGCAGGTGAGACATCTGTCTCACTAGTAGTACCGCTTGGACTTCGACGAGTAGCTTGTTACCTCAGCTACGATCTTGTACCCTTGGGAGGGAGTTGTAGATAGTCAGGCTTCCCAGCCTTTTTCTTTTGTAGTTGTCTGTACTCAGACATGTAATGCTTCCGTTGCTTGTATGCTCTGAATGATGGGTCATGTGACCCCTGTTTGCATTTAATGCTATGTGGCTCTTCTGGGCCTTTATCTATATGAGTTTGTGTTATGTTGTGATGCCATGTTGTACAGCACATACTTGCATCTTATGCGTACGTGTGACGTGTATTGCTATGTGTGGGATCCGACAATCTAGTTGTTTATCCTTGGCAGCCTCTCTTATGGGGAAATGTAGTCTAGTGCTTCCTTGAGCCATAGTAGTCCGCTATAGCCCGGTTCACCAGAGTCCTGCTAGCCCAGCACTACTGCTTAGGACACTTGACTGGACGGCATGTGTTTCACTTCGTTCTTGTGTTTGTCCCTTCGGGGAAATGTCACGCGGTGACATCCGGAGTCCTGCCTAGCCTGCTACAGCCCGGGTTCCCCGGAGTCCTGTTAGCCCAGTGCTACAGCCCGGATTCACACGCTGCTGACCGACATGCTCGATGTGAATCATGTATGCCTGTCCCCATAGGTTGGTGCCGCTTTGGGTTCACGACTAGCCATGTCGGCCCGGGTTCTCTGCCATATGGATGCTAGCGACACAATCATATACGTGAGCCAAAAGGCGCAAACGGTCCCGGGCCAGGGTAAGGCGACACCCGTGGGGATACCGTGCGTGAGGCCACAAAGTGATATGAGGTTTTACCGGCTAGATCGATGTGACTTGGAATCGGGGTCCTGACATATCACATAGTGCAAATGACCATTTTGCCCTTGCCCGTAAATAGCCCCCTTCGGGAGAGAACTGTTTCCGATGAATCTTCCCATGATCCTTCTGCACTTCTTCCCAGTGGCCTCTTCATTCCCAGACAAGCCACGACTCCCACTTTCATGAGAGCCTTGCGGTAGCCATGGTTTTCGACCTGAATAATAAATTGTTTGTGCATGTTAATATTTTCTGAGTGATATATATATGCTCTTCAATCCATGCTTATCCTTATGATATGATCATTTTGCAAAGGTTGTTTAAATGATTACTTGCTAGTGTTATTATCATGTTTTATTATGCTATTATTTCCGATGCTAGTGGTCATGCTATGTTCATATGTAGTGTTGTCATTATAATGGTGTTATTCATGATCATCGCTATGTCATACTCTCTTGCATGTAGTAGGAAGAATGGTTTATTGTTGTTGATATGGTTAATGTCTATGCTTCACATCCATGCTCATGTTGATATCATGCTCTTATGCATTGTTATTTCATCATGTTATTATGACTCAGCATCATTTGCATACAAGTTTAACCGGATATTAATTGAACTTGAACACCTGTGATAATCCCCAAGTGCAGGGAATCATCATAGCAATTCCCAATGGTGGAAGTGATAAGTATGGAGTGTCGAACCCACAAGGAGCTAAAGGTAAGATCAATATTCTCTCAAGTCCTATTTGTCACTGATACCACTCTACATACACCGAACGTTTGCTTCCAACTACAAACGAGAAATAAAACTACATTGTGCGTATGAAGAGGATAACTTTTCATGGTATCGGAGAGATAAAATATAAAAGTAGGTGTTGTTATCATAAAGTTAGAATATATTACTAAATATTATAAATAGCGAGTGTGGAATAATGATGGATCGGTGTGCGGAATTGTCTTAGGCAATTGTTAACAAGACCAGTAGTCGTCATTGCAATTTCATATGAGGGAGAGGCATAAGCTAACATACTTTCTCTTCTTGGATCATATGCACTTATGATTCGAAGTCTAGCTAGCATCCACAACTACTAAAGATCATTAAGGTAAAACCCAACCATAGCATTAAAGCATCAAGTCCCCTTTATCCAATACGCAACAACCCCCTTACTCGGGATTATGGTTCTGTCACTCAAGCAACCCACTATAAGCGAATCATGAACGTATTGCAACACCCTACAACGGGAATCCCTCATGCTTGCGCGACACGGAGGGCAAAATAGGACATCACCAAAATAAAACATACAACTCGTACCAATCTAGATCATCAATCAACCCAAAGACAAAGGATATCTACTCAAAACATGATAGGATGGCAACACATCATTGGATCATAATATGTGGCATAAAGCACCATGTTCAAGTAGGGATTACAGCGGGGTGTGGGAGAGTGGACCGCGTAAAAGAGATGAGGATGGTGATGATGATGGTGATGTTGATGAAGACGATCACCGCGGCGATGATTCCCCTCCCAGTGGCACTTCGGTGCCACCAAGAGAGAGGAGGAGAGTTTCTCCCCCTTGTGCTTCCTCCTCCATGGTCTACCCTTGTATGGGGAGAGGTTCCCCCTCTGGTCCTTGGCCTTCATGGTAATGATGGCCCCTCCGGGATTCTCCTCCATGCCCTCCGGTGATGATGGCCCCCTCTGGCAGTGTGCCAGAGAGGGCCTAGATTGATTTCTCATGGCTACAGAGGTTTCTTTCTGGATGTTTGGGTATAAATAAGAGGTGTTGGAGTCGGGAAGAAGTCAGGGGGGTCCCCAAGCCATCCATGAGATAGGGGGCGCGCCCAGGGGGTAGGGCGCGCCCCCACCCTCGTGGTGGCCTTGGGACTCCCCTGGTCCATCTCTGGTACTCCGTTGGCTTCTTCTAGTCCAAAAAAATCTCCGTGAATTTTCAGGTCAATTGGACTCCATTTGATTTCCTTTTTCTGCGATACTCAAAAACAAGGAAAAAACAGAAACTGGCACTGGGCTCTAGGTTAATAGGTTAGTCCCAAAGATCATATAAAACAGTATATAAGGGCCCATTAAACATCTAAGATGGATAATATCATAGCATGAATACTTCATAAATTATAGATACGTTGGAGACGTATCAACCTGTTGGCTGAGTCATAGTGCCATCGAGACGAACTGACCAGTGCAACCACGCTTTCCTTTATGGGGGGCCCTGATTGGGTCTATTTTCATGCCTCTTGCCGGTGCCTCCAACTGGGGAAGGTTATGGGCATGCGCTACCCTAATCGGGTAGGCTAACATAAGCCTGGTGTGCTCGTTGTTGTTATACCTGGGTTGTGCCCGTTTGGGACTGTATTGTTTTGCCAGACGGTGGCCGTTGGATGTCACGAGGTGACATCGGGGCCACCCATGACTTAGCCCAAAGGGGAGTTTGTCGGAGTGGCCGGGAGAGTGTCACGGCAGTAGATCGGTTTTGTCAGAACACCGTTGGTCTACCCGAATGGGAGCACGAGGCCTTGGGTTTCGTAGTGTGGGTACACTGTGCTAACCACTGTGATAACCCACAAGTATAGGGGATTGCAACAGTTCTCGAGGGTAGAGTATTCAACCCAAATTTATTGATTCGACACAAGGGGAGCCAAAGAATATTCTCAAGTATTAGCAGCTGAGTTGTAAATTCAACCACACCTGGAAACTTAATATCTGCAGCAAAGTATTTAGTAGTAAAGTAATATGATAGTAGTGGTAACGATAGCAAAAGTAATATTTTGGGGTTTTGTAATGATTGTGACAGTAGCAGCGGAAAACTAAATAAGCGAAGAACAATATATGAAAAGCTCGTAGGCAATGGATCGGTGATGGAGAATTATGCCGGATGCGATAATTCATGCAACAGTTATAACATAGGATGACACAGAACTAGCTCCAGTTCATCAATGTAATGTAGGCATGTATTCCGAATATAGTCATACGTGCTTATGGAAAATAACTTGCATGACATGTTTTGTCCTACCCTCCCGTGGCAGCGGGGTCCTATTGGAAACTAAGGGATATTAAGGCCTCCTTTTAATAGAGTACCGGACCAAAGCATTAACACATAGTGAATACATGAACTCCTCAAACTACCGTCATCACCGGTAAGTATCCAAATTATTGTCACTTCGGGGTTAACGAATCATAACACATAATAGGTGACTATAGACTTGCAAGATAGGATCAAGAACTCACATATATTGATGAAAACATAATAGGTTTAGTTCTGAAATCATGGCACTCGAGCCCTAGTGACAAGCATTAAGCATAGCAAAGTCATAGCAACATCAATCTCAGAACATAGTGGATACTAGGGATCAAACCCTAACAAAACTAACTTGATTACATGATAAATCTCATCCAACCCATCATCGTCCAACAAGTCTACGATGGAATTACTCACGCACGATGGTGAGCATCATGAAATTGGTGATGGAGGAAGGTTGATGATGACGATGGCGATGGATTCCCCTCTCTGGAGCGCCGAACGAACTCCAGATTAGCCCTCCAGAGAGAGTTTAGGGCTTGGCGGCGGCTCCGTATCGTAAAACGCGATGAATCCTTCCCTTTGATTTTTTTCTCCCCGAACATGAATATATGGAGTTGGAGTTGAGGTTGGTGGAGCAACAGGGGGCCCACGAGGCAGGGGGCATGCCCAAGGGGGGGGGGGGGGAGGGGGTGCCCCCCCCCCTCGTGGACAGGGGGGGGCCCCCTGCCGGTGTTCTGGGAACGGGGGTCCCCAGACTTGCCTGCTTACGGCCTGCGGCGTGGCTCAAGTGGGGGCCCAGCGCGGCCCATCTTCATCAACGCAAGCTCAAGACCCTCGCGAGGGGCCAAGCCTCGCAGGGCGGACGACAGGAAGCTTCCTCAGAGGCAGCCTCATCAGGCAGGCTCGCGAGGAGGCGGAGAGATCAAGGCAGGGGTACCTCGCGAGGAACCCGTGACGCAAGCCATGACGATCGAGACCAGGCGGGCGCCAGGCAGGCGCGGGCCTACACAGCGTCCTTGTTTCCCCTTTGGTGCAAAGGGGGCAAGCATAGGCCAAGGCATCGGGCAAAGGTTGCCATTCCAGTGCAACGAGACCAAGACCAGCCAGACGGAGGTCATCGTGGAGCCCAAGACGGCGTCATCACCAGTGCTTTTGGCAGCCGAAGACCACCTTTGGTCAGGATAACTTGTACTAGATGTTCCCCTTCAAAATGGCCAATTGTTGGCGCCCTTCCCGCTCAATTATTTGGAAGAGGCCCGGTGCCTCTATAAATAGGGCTAGCCACCACAAAGGGAGGGGACATCTAGAGGGGACATCAAGAAATCTGGTAGAACCCTAGCAGAGAGAAAGAGAGGCGATGGAACTCACCCTAGCAGTTCATTGCACCAGCTCAAGAACACCTCTCGCGAGGCTGTTCTTCCCTTGTACTATTCATCATCAGCCCCTGAGGCAATCCACCACACCACACACTAGAGTAGGGTATTACACCACAACGGTGGCCCGAACCAGTATAAACCTCGTGTCTCTTGTGTTGTTCATCATTTCCATCTTAGTTTGCACGAGAGGATCGGACGTAGAACGGTAGGGGAGAGATCTCCGCGCACACCCCAGTGTTCGAACCTCAAGGGTCTGCCGGAACCAGAAATCCGACATTTGGCGCGCCAGGTAGGGGTGTGCCGGAATCTTTCTTCCGCTGTTCGCGTGTGATCTTCCGTTGTGTCCATGGCTGACGCTCGTCGGGCTCGCGCCGAGCGCCGGGCTGCTCGCGCCACTCGCGTCGCCCAGACGGTGCCCGTTGGCGGCCCCCTCGTCGTTCCACGTCGCCTGCCGCCAACGCCGCCACCGGCCCGGCGGGGAACGAGCAGCAGGCCTCGTCCCAGCATCCTTCGATGCGGTGGGATGGCCGCCCCGCCACCCCGTCGCTGACTCCAGCTGGTTCGTCGTCCCACGCCCATCGCGCACCCATGGATGCGCACGCCTCACTGCTCTTGGCGCGGGACCTCCTGCATTATCGCCCCGTCGACGACCTCTACAAGGACTAGCTCGCCCGCATCACCGAGCTCGTCAGTGTCGCAGGGGGCTCCCCCTTGCGGTCCCTCTCGCTGCCTCGCCCTCCGTCCCGTGTAGGGGGCGAGGATCAGGAGGTGCCTCCGCCGCCTCCTCCCCAAGAAGGTGCCTTGGCTCCAAGGCGCGCAGCCCCAGGGCGGGACCCTCCACATTCGGCGCCTGCGCAACAAGAAGGGAGCTGCCAAGAGATCCCACGTCCCCGGGAAGGTGCTCGCGTGCTCCCAGCTCCGGCGTGCCAAGATCGCGCCCCAGCGCCTCCATGACGAAACCCCGCGCTGCTCCCAGTGGCGGAGCATGGTGACCCGCAAGAACAAGTCCGGCACCAGCAAAGGGCGCCGGTGGCCACGGCGGGCTGCCTCGCCTTCATCCCCGAGCTGCGCGGCGTCACATGGCCAGGCAACTTCAAGCCTGACCTCCCTCCCCGCTACGATGGCACAACAGACCCCGCGGAGTTCCTGCAGCTCTACGAGCTGGGCATCGTAGCCGCCAACGGAGATGAAAAGGTCATGGCGAATTGGTTCCCTATGGCGCTCAAGGACGATGCCCGCACCTGGCTCCTAAACCTGGCTCCCGGCACGATCTCCTCCTAGAGCGAGATGCGCACCCGCTTCATCGCCAACTTCCAGGGCACTCGCGACCGGCCCCCGGCCATGAGCGACCTGCGCCGCATCAAGCAACAGCCGGGAGAAACCCTGCAGAAGTACATCCAGTGCTTCAACTACGCTCGCCTGAAGATCCCCAAGGTAACAGAAGAAGCTATCATCTCAGCCTTCTCCGACGACGTGCGCGGCGTCAAGATGAAGGAAGAGCTAGCAATCCATGAAGACCTGTGCACATCCCTGGAGTTGTTCAACTTGGCGACCAAGTGCGCCAGGGCTGAGGAAGGGCGTCTCTCCCTCCTCGAGCTCCCGGCAGCTGACCCAGAAGAAAAGAAGCTCAAGGCCAAAGACGTGAAGCGCAAGGGGGCTGTCGTGCTAGCAGCGGAACCAGACACCAAGCGAGGCAGGGACCAGCCCGAGTCATCCAAGGGCGGACGGTACTGTGTGTACCACGACCTCCACACCCACAACACCAACGAATGTCAAGAGCTCAGAGCCGTGCGAGATGGGCGAATCGGCCGACGCCCAGAGTGCAATGACAGGGGCTATGGCCGAGGAGGAGGAAGAGGCGGCGGACGATGGGAAGACTGTGGCCTTCGCCAGGGATGGCGCGACCACCCTTGCGAGGGAGGCTGGAGGGACCAGCCTCGTGAGGGCCACCCGCACGGCAACGCAGGCCTCCCTCCTCTGCCACCCCCACCAAGAAGGAACGAAGACCAACACCAAGACGATGGGGCTGGGGGCTTCCAAGAGCCGCGTGCAATTGCTTGCATCTTGGGTGGCGCCCTGGCCCCAGCCTCACAGCGCATCTTCAAGCAGTTTGCTCATGAGGTGAATGCAGCCCTTCCCAAGCTTGAGGCCACGCGCCCTCTCAAGTGGTCTTCGTGCGCGATCACATTCAGTTCCGCAGACCATCTCAAGTGTGCGGCAACGGCCGGAGTCCTCCCGATGCTTTGCTCCCCAGTTATCAGCAACGTGCAGGTCACCAGGACCCTCATCGATGGCGGGGCAGGACTCAACGTCCTGTCCATCGAGACGTTCGACAATCTCCAAGTGCCATACGACCAGCTTCAGCCGACCAAGCCTTTCTCAGGAGTCACCGATGGTTCCACTGTTCGAATTGGGAAGGTTCGCCTTCCGGTCACCTTCAGGCAAAGCAACAACTACCGCACCGAGCTCATCGACTTCGACGTCGCTCACATCCGCCTGCTGTACACCGCCATCCTCGGGTACCCAGCCCTAGCCAAGTTTATGGCAGTGACTCACCATGGTTACAATGTCCTCAAGATGCCAGGAAGTGGTGGAGTCATCACCGTACGCTGTGAAGAAAGGGACGCAGTGTGCTCGCTTGAGCGTGTGTCCCAAGCCGCAGCAATCGAAGACCCGGATCACAGGAGCGGGAGGCCTCCCGAGGCGACCCTCAAGAAGAAGAAGACCTCACCTAACCCGAGCCACAAGGAGGTAGGCACCTCCGGAGGTATTGCGTCAGGATTCGCACCCGATTAGGGAGCGCCACCCTCTCATTCATAGGAAGGCGCGCCCGACGCCCTCCTCGGGCAGGGCTCGGGGGCTCTCTCTTGGAGAGCCGCCGACCTTGCCGAGGTCGCGGGGGAGGCGCTTGGGCACCACTTGGAGGGGTGCTTTGTGCTTTCAAGCATGCTTCCCTTAGGAAGGTACAAGTCAAAGGAGACCAAACCCTTAGGAGTTCATCGCAAGGAACACCCATGAGCTACAAGAGTCCAGAGTCATGCGCGGCAGCTGCCGCTTACCTGCCGTGGCCCCACATCAGGCAAGGATAGAGGACTGCGTCTGTGTCGACGTACCAGGGATCAACCGAGCTGCGTCCCAGGAGCGCCTATGGCCTTCGGCCATAGGGCGCTGCGAGGGACCACCTCACAGCTACGTTCGCATGCCCTTCGGCCTTCCGGGCGCGGTCGCCGCACATCAGCGCCTGTTGAGGAGCATTCTGGAGGCTCAGGAGGTCAGGCACCACGTGGTCCTGGCGGAGGTGGCGATGGTCCCCGAAGACCTGCACGTGCCACCGGAGCCTCCCGAGGCCCCTGGGCCTGGGGGCTCATGAGGGCCGACGTCTTCACCGCGCATCGCTCACTTCCTCAGCATCACTTCATCTTCAACAACACCAGGTGACATCTTTCAGAGTTCTACTTTCAGCTGGGAGTGCCCACAGGGCTGCACCATTCCCAGGCCACGTGGGTCCGTCCCCGCGGCATGTATCCATTTCGGTTATGCTCTTTATTTACCTTGTTGGGGGTGCCCCTCGGGCTGCATCATCCCACGCCGCTCGGGCCCGACCCAGCGGCAGTTGCTTTTCCAGCATTTACCTTAGGATGAAGTTGTTCTTTCGTGCTTAATCTGATTCCCATAATTATCACCTACTGCTTGTCGTCATGCAAAGCGCTTGCATGTTAAAAGGGGGGCGCCTGAGCATCGCGACTCATGGGCTCTCACTGGCTCTCCAGCCCTCACCCCCTGGCCTTGACCCACGGCATCGCGACCTGTCATACCAGCGGCGGCTGAGCTTGCTCGAGGGCCGGGACCTGAGGACGTAGAGCATTTGCATTCTAACAACCCTGTAGGAACACACCATTTGATAAAGGCCCAGAGCCAGGCGCAACCGGCCTCGAGGTAGGGCCTCGTGAGTCCCGCGCTGGCTCACGGGTGCCCAGATACACCTCTCCTAGCCCTACCGTGCCGGCCACGTGTCAGGGCGGGGCTGTACACGCCCCGGGGGCTCCTCCGAAGGGGAGCCCCCTCCCACGCACCAGTGGAAGCACCATGCCCCGCGCTGGCTGACGACACTGCCGAGGAGCGGCTTATGCCCGTACATATACGGAAGCGCTATGCTCCGCACTGGTGATAACAACTGAGGGCGCCCACGGCCGTACCAACCTCAGGGAGCCCAGAGCTCAGTGTCCGGCACCATCGCAACGCCTCCCCTCGGGAGTCCCGCACGAGGGGGCTGGACATGGGGGCTACGCCCGGGCCTCGCCGAGCGCAACGCCACCCGGCAGGTCCCTTGGATCTGGTCGTCGCGCGCCACTCCCCGAGCGGAGCCAAGGTATGAAACCCGTTTGAGCGTCAAGGGGGACTCCTGAGCATCGCGGCTCAGGAGCCTAACTTGCCACGTAGCCCCTCACTCCTTAGTCCCGTCCATGGTTTCCGGTCGGGGCTAACGCTGGGTGAGGTACGCGCAGGGCCGGGCCCTGCCGACGCAGAGCGAGAACGATCAATCCACTTCTCGCTCCCCCTTCCCTACTTGTTGCTCGCGCGTCAAGGGGGACTCCTGAGCATCGCGACTCAGGAGCCTAACTTGCCACGTAGCCCCTCACTCCTTAGTCCCGTCCATGGTTTCCGGTCGGGGCTAACGCTGGGTGAGGTACGCGCAGGGCCGGGCCCTGCCGACGCAGAGCGTAAGAAAGTAGGAGAGAAAAATGCAAATTCCAGGAAATTCAAAGCAAATATTACAAGCCATAAGATTGTTCCACAATGCCAAACACAAGTTTAAATGCCTCCGCAAGGCATGGTGCATGTGCAGGAATAAAATAGGATGGAAGTCGCGAAGGGATCACTCCCTAGTAACGGGGGTCAGGACCCTCTCTGGGGGCCTTTCCCTTCTCCTCAGCTGAAAACCGACGGATCGGTGCCATTGGTGCAAGAGGAAGCAAGGATGAGGAAGAAGAAGAGGAGGAGTAGCAGAAAGGGGTGAACTGGCAGAGCTCACGCAGCCCCGTACTTATAGCCAGAGGAGGCCAACCGCCGAGCACCACGATCGCAGGTAATCATGACCGGTTTCTCTGCATGCAGGGACTTGTCAAGTCGTGTGGTTGCCGAGGCGTCGTGGGAAGCGCATACGCCCACGTCTAGTCAACCGCCACGCGGCACCCAAGGCCGCAGGCTGTTGGGGCCCGCGGCGCTTCACGCTTACCCCTTCGCTTCCCCGCCAAGCCAAGCCCGGGCGCGCCTTGGGCCCGGGGGCTATTGTCGGCGTTCTGGGAACGGGGGTCCCCAGACTTGCCTGCTTACGGCCTGTGGCGTGGCTCAAGTGGGGGCCCAGCGCGGCCCATCTTCATCAACGCAAGCTCAAGACCCTCGCGAGGGGCCAAGCCTCGCAGGGCGGACGACAGGAAGCTTCCTCAGAGGCAGCCTCATCAGGCAGGCTCGCGAGGAGGCGGAGAGATCAAGGCAGGGGTACCTCGCGAGGAACCCGTGACGCAAGCCATGACAATCGAGACCAGGCGGGCGCCAGGCGGGCGCGGGCCTACACAGTGCCTTGTTTCCCCTTTGGTGCAAAGGGGGCAAGCATAGGCCAAGGCATCGGGCAAAGGTTGCCATTTCGGTGCAATGAGACCAAGACCAGCCGGCCGGCCGGCCGGCCGGAGGTCACAGTGGAGCCCAAGACGGCGTCATCACCAGTGCTTTTGGCAGCCGAAGACCACCTTTGGTCATGATAACTTGTACTAGATGTTCCCCTTCAAAATGGCCAATTGTTGGCGCCCTTCCCGCTCAATTATTTGGGAAGAGGCCCAGGGCCTCTATAAATAGGGCTACCACCACAGAGGGAGGGGACATCGAGAGGGGACATCGAGAAATCTGGTAGAACCCTAGCAGAGAGAAAGAGAGGCGACGAAACTCACCCTAGCAGTTCATCGCACCAGCTCAAGAACACCTCTCGCGAGGCTGTTCTTCCCTTGTACTATTTATCATCAGCCCCTGAGGCAATCCACCACACCACACACTGGAGTAGGGTATTACACCACAACGGTGGCCCGAACCAGTATAAACCTCGTGTCTCTTGTGTTGTTCATCATTTCCATCTTAGTTCGCACGAGAGGATCGGGCGTAGAATGGTAGGGGAGAGATCTCCGTGCGCACCCTAGTGTTCGAACCTCAAGGGTCTGCCGGAACCCGAAATCCGACAGCCCCCTGACATGGATTCTTCTTCCAGTATTTTTTATATATTCCAAAAATAATCTCCATTGATTTTCAGGTCATTCCGAGAACTTTTATTTTGCACAAATATAACACCATGGCAATTCTGCTGAAAACAGCGTTAGTCCGGGTTAGTTCCATTCAAATCATGCAAGTTAGAGTCCGAAACATTGGCAAAAGTGTTTGGAAAAGTAGATACGACGGAGACATATCAACTCCCCCAAGCTTAAACCTTTGCTTGTTTTCTCTTGTTTGCAAACTCTGTTTGCTCTTGTTGTTGTAAATATGTAAAGCCGGCATTCAAGTTTTCAGCAAAGATTATGAACTAACCATATTCACAATAACATTTAGGTCTCATGTTTACTCATATCAATGGCATAGTCAACTAGCGAGCAATAATAATAAATCTCGGATGACAACACTTTCTCAAAACAATCATGATATGATATAACAAGATGGTATCTCGCTAGCCCTTTCCGAGACCGCAAAATATAAATGCAGAGCACCTTTAAAGATCAAGGACTGACTAGACATTGTAGTTCATGGTAAAAGAGATCCAGTCAAGACATACTCAATGTAAACTAACAGTAATGGATGCAAATGACGGAGGTTCTCTCCAACTGGTGCTTTTCAATAAGAGCATGATGACTCAACACAAAAGTAAATAGATAGGCCCTTCGCAAAGGGAAGCAGGGATTTATAGAGGTGCGAGATCTCGATTTTGAAATAGATATGAATAATATTTTGAGCGGTATACTTTCATTGTCAACACAACAACCGAGAGATCTCGATATCTTCCATTCTACACACATTATAGGCTGTTCCCAAACAGAATAGTTTATACTCCCCCTCCACCAACAAGCATCAATCCATGGCTTCCTCAAAACAACAAGTGCCTCCAACTAACAAGTGTCCCGGGGGAGTTTTGTTTGTAGTTATTTTGATTTGACTTGCATAAAGCATGGGACGGGCCATCCCGGTGACCAGCCATTTTCTCGTGAGTGAGGAGTGGAGTCCACTCCTCTTGAGAATAACCCGCCTAGCTTGGAAGATACAGATATACCTAGTTGATACATGAGCTATTCGAGCATACAAAACAAAATGTTTATTTGCAGGTTTAGAGTTTGGCACATACAAATTTACTTGGAACGACAGGTAGATACCATATATAGGCAGGTATGGTGGACTCATATGGTACAACTTTGGGGTTTATGGAGTTGGATGCACAAGCAGTATTCCCGCTTAGTACAAGTGAAGGCTAGAAAAAGACTGGGAAGCGACCAGCTAGAGAGCGACAACAGTCATGAACATGCATTAAAATTAATCAACACCGAATGCAAGCATGAGTAGGATATAATGCACCATGAACATAAATATCATAGAGGCTGTGTTGATTTTGGTTCAACTACATGCGTGAACATGTGCCAAGTCAAGCCACTCGAATCATTCAAAAGAGGATACCACCCTATCATACCACATCACAACCATTTTAATAGCATGCTGGCACGCAAGGTAAACCATTATAAACTCCTAGCTAATTAAGCATGGCATAAGAAACTAACATCTCTAATTGTCATTGCCAACATAATAGGCTATGATAGGCTGAATCAGGAACGATTGACTAATCATATTTACAAAAACAAGAGAGGTTGAGTTCATACAAGCTTTTCTCATCTCAATAAGTTCATCATATAATCATCATTATTGCCTTTCACTTGCATGACCGAATAGTGTGGATAATAATAATAGTGCACGTGCATTGGACTAAGCTGGAATCTGCAAGCATTCAATTCAAGAGAGAAGACAAGGTAATATGGGTTCTTTGTTAGATCAACAGTAATGCATATGAGAGCCACTCAACATTTTCATCATGGTCTTCTCCTCTCAACCCCCAAAGAAAAGAAACAAAACTATTTACACGGGAAAGCTCCCAACAAGCAAAAGAAGAACGAGAAATCTTTTTGGTTTTCTTTTAATTATTACTACTACAGCATGAAAAAGTAAACTAGCTAAAAGCTACAACTAATTTTTTTTGTCTTTCTTAAGGTTTATCAAACACACAAGAAGAAAGCATAAAAAGGGAAATAAACTAGCATGGATATTACAATGAAAAAGTATGAGCACCGACAACTAGCATGAGTGTGTGAACAGGAATGCAATGTCGGTGAGAAGTACGTACTCCCCCAAGCTTAGGCTTTTGGCCTAAGTTGGTCTACTGCCATGGCTGGCCTGGCGGATATCCAAAGTTGTAGTTGGGGTCGTACTGTGATGCAGCAGCTATTGCCTCATGAGCTGCTGCTTGCAGGCGAGTTGTCTCCATCCTCCTCTTATACTCATTCGCCTCCTCCCTGGTTATAACATATCTCCCTTTTGCCTAAAAGTCAAAGAAAGCGGGAGCAGGGAGAGCGACGTGATAGGTGCGTCGTCTGTCAAAGATTAGTCGGTACTGGAGGGACTAGTCGTTCCTCTCAACAAACTGATGACGAACCATAGCATCATAATCTAGATAAGGAGGCAACTCAATATCATCTCCACGTATGGGTATCTCAAGAAAGTTAGCTATACGAGTTGCATAAATTCCACCAAAGAAATCTCCATGAATTCTATTATTATGCTACCTACGTGCAACAATGGCCCCCAAGTTATATTGTCTATCTCCTAATATAGCGCTCCTGAGAACGCTAAGATTTGGTACACACATGTGACATGCTTCATCTTTACCATTTATGCACCTTCCTATGAAGAGAGCAAAATAATGTATAGAGGGAAAATGAATGCTCCCTATGGTGGCTTGTGTTACATCTCTAGATTCCCCCACTGTAATACTAGCAAGAAAATCTCTAAGCTCAGATTTGCTAGGTTCACTAGCACTACCCCATTGTGGGAGTTTGCAGGCAATATTAAAATCCTCTAAATCCATGGTATAAGATTTATCATAAAGATCAAAAAGGACAGTTTGTGAATTGCGCGAGGATGAAAATTTAAACCTTCTCCCAAATGAATCGGTTAAATAGAGGTATTGTCGGCACTTATCTGCCTCGAAGCTCTCCAGATCAGCGTTACGCACATATGCATCAAATTCCTCTTTAATTCCTGCTTGGACCATGAAATCCTCTGACGACCATTCACAAGGCCGCACTTGAGCGTCCCTCGGTGGTTCATCGTTCGCATCGCGTATTGTGGGTCTGGGTCCTTGCTTCCTTGAAGAACCACCTTGGTACATTTTCCTAAACATATTTCTTCCTCTGAAAAATTTCTGAAATTTTTAGCAACTTCAAAATAAAATTGAATCGAACTCAACAAAATTGATAGAAACTACTCCCACAAGTGCCTAGAGACTATATCATGCATTAAAACTACTTTTGACCATATAAATTTGACATGCAAGCTCAAGAACAGGGTCACCTAAGAAGCAAAAATTTGCAATGAATAAAGTACTAGAACAAAAACTAATTGGACCATTGGAGGAGTCACATACCAAAGAACAATCCCCCAAAGCAGTTTTGTGAATGGAGCTTTGAGCTAGGAGATCGAAAATGGCAGCAAGATGGGCTAGAACTCGTGCTTGAGCTGGTTAGTGATTTTTTTGGGAGGAAGAAGGAGTGTGTGGTGACTGGAATAAGTGGAGGGGAGCCACCATGGGCCCACGAGGCAGGGGGCGCGCCCAGGGGTGGGCACGCCCTGGACCCGCGTGGCCAGGTGCTTGCTCCCCCTGGTGTGTTCTCAGTGCCAGATATTCTCAAATATTCCAGAAAAAATCATATTTAAATTTCAGGGCATTTGGAGAGCTTTTATTTTCGGGGTATTTTTCATTGCATGGATAATTCAGAAAATAGACAGAAAAAACTATTTTTGCTTTATTTAATCTAAATAACAAAAAGTAAAAGGAGGGTACAGAAGGTTGTGCCTTCTAAATTCATCCATCTCATGCTCATCAAAAGGAATCCACTAACAAGGTTGATCAAGTCTTGTTAACAAACTCATTCCGAATTGCATGAAACCAGAGAAATTTCGAATAACACTGTGTTACCTCAACGGGGATATGCACATCCCCAACAATAAGAATATTACATTTCTTCTTGACAGTAGGAAGAGGAAATTCAAAACCTCCAATAGTGATTGTTGAAATTTTTCCAATAGAATTGATACTTTGGACTTGAGGTTGTTTCCTTGGAAAGTGTACCGTATGCACATTACCGTTAACATGAAAAGTGACATTGCCTTTATTGCAATCAATAACAGCCCCTGCAGTATTCAAAAAGGGTCTTCCAAGAATAATAGACATACTATCATCCTCGGGAATATCTAGAATAACAAAGTCCGTTAAGATAGTAACGTTTGCAACCACAACAGGCACATCCTCACAAATACCGACAGGTATAGCAGTTGATTTGTCAGCCATTTGCAAAGATATTTCATTATGTGTCAACTTATTCAAATCAAGTCTATGATATAAAGAGAGAGGCATAACACTAACACCGGCTCCAAGATCACATAAAGCAGTTTTAACATAGTTTGTTTTAATGGAGCATGGTATAGTTGGTACCCCTGGATCTCCAAGTTTCTTTGGTATTCCACCCTTAAAAGTATAATTAGGAAGCATGGTGGAAATTTCAGCTTCCGATATCTTTCTCTTATTAGTAACAATTTCTTTCATATATTTAGCATAAGGATTCATTTTAAGCATATCGGTCAAACACATACGCAAAAAGATAGGTCTAATCATTTCAGCAAAGCGCTCAAAATCCTCATCATCCTTTTTCTTGGACGGTTTAGGAGGAAAAGGCATGGGTTTCTGAACCCATGGTTCTCTTTCTTTACCGTGCTTCCTAGCAACAAAGTCTCTCTTATCATAACGTTGATTCTTTGATCGTGGGTTATCAAGATCAACAATAGGTTCAATTTCTACATCATTATTATTGCTAGATTGAGCATCAACATGAACATCATCATTAACATTATCACTAGGTTCATGTTCATTACCATATTGTGTTTCAGCATCATAAATAGAAATATCATTGTGATTCTCAGGTGTGTCAATAACAGGTTCACTAGAAGCATGCAAAGTCCTATCATCTTTCTTTCTCTTCCTTTTAGAAGGACTAGGTGCGTCAACATTAGTACTCTGAGAATCTTGCTCAATTCTCTTAGGATGGCCCTCAGGATACAATGGTTCCTGAGTCATTTTACCACCTCTAGTCATAACTCTAACAACATTATCATTCTTATTGTTTAATTCATTGAGCAAATCATTCTGAGCCTTAAGCACTTGTTCTACTTGAGTGGTAACCATAGAAGCATGTTTACTAATAAGTTTAAGTTCACTTTTAACATTAGCCATATAATCACCCAAGTGTTCAATCATATAAGCATTGCATTTCAGTTGTCTACCAAAATAAGCATTAAAATCTTCTTGCTTAACCATAAAGTTATCAAATGCATCCAAACATTGGCTAGCAAACTTAGCAGGAGGGATTTCAGCTTTGTCATATCTATAGAGAGAGTTTACCTTTACTACCTGTGTCGGGTTATCGAGGCCGTGTGTTTCTTCAATAGGTAATGAATTAAGACCATGTATTTCTTCAACAGGAGGTAAATTCTTAACATCTTCAACTTTTATACCTTTTTCTTTCATAGATTTCTTTGCCTCTTGCATATCTCAGGACTGAGAAATAGAATACCCCTTTTCCTCAGAGTTGGCTTAGGAGTTGGTTTAGGAAGTGTCCAATTATTTTCATTGGTCAACATATTATTCAATAGAATTTCAGCTTGATCAACAATTCTTTCCGTGAAAACACAACCAGCACAACTATCCAGGTGGTCTCTGGATGCATCGGTTAGTCCATTATAAAAGATATCAAGTATTTCATTTTTCTTGAGAGGATGATCAGGCAAAGCATTAAGTAATTGGAGAAGCCTCCCCCAAGCTTGTGGGAGACTCTCTTCTTCAATTTTCACAAAATTATATATTTCCCTCAAAGCTGCTTGTTTCTTATGAGCGGGGAAATATTTAGCAGAGAAGTAGTAAATCATATCCTGGGGACTACGCACACAACCAGGATTACGAGAATTAAGCCATATCTTAGCATCACCCTTTAATGAGACCAGAAATAATTTAAGAATATAATAGTAGCGAGTTTTCTCATCATTAGTGAACAGGGTAGCTATATTTTTTAATTTAGTAAGATGTACCACAATAGTTTCAGATTCATAGCCATAAAAAGGATCAGATTCAACCAAAGTAATTAACTTAGGATCAACAGAGAAATCATAATCCTTATCAGTAATAAAGATAGGTGAAGTACCATAAGCAGTATCATATTTCATTCTAGCATTCAGATATTTTTCTTTCAGCTTAGCTAATAGTTTCTTAAGATCACTTCTATCATTGCAAGCAAGAAAGTCTCTAGCAGTTTCTTCATCCATAACATAACCCTCAGGAACAACATGCAATTCATATCTAGGGGGAGAATCTTCATCATCACTTTCATCAATATTATCAGTTTCAATAATTTCATTCTCTCTAGCCCTAGCAAGTTGTTTATCAAGAAATTCACCAAGTGGCACAGTAGTATCAGGCATAGAATTAGTTTCATCATAAGTATCATGCAAAGCAGAAGTGGCATCATCAATAACATGCGACATATCAGAATTAATAGCAAAAGCAGGTTAGGTGTCGCAAGCTTACTCAAAACAGAAGGTGAATCAAGCGCAGAGCTAGATGGCAGTTCCTTACCTCCCCTCGTAGCTGAGGGAAAAATCTTGGTTCTTTGATCTTTCAAGTTCTTCATAGTGATAAGCAGATATAAATCCCAAGTGACTCAAAGAATAGAGCTATGCTCCCCGGCAACGGCGCCAGAAAAAGGTCTTGATAACCCACAAGTATATGGGATCGCAACAGTTTTCGAGGGTAGAGTATTCAACCCAAATTTATTGATTCGACACAAGGGGAGCCAAATAATATTCTCAAGTATTAGCAACAGAGTTGTTAATTCAACCACACCTGGAAACTTAATATCTGCACCAAAGTATTTAGTAGCAAAGTAATATGATTGTAGTGGTAACGATAGCAAAAGTAATATTTTTGGGTTTTGTACTGATTGTGACAGTAGCAGCAGAAATGTAAATAAGCGAAGAACAATAGATGAAAAGCTCGTAGGCAATGGATCGATGATGGAGAATTATGCCGGATGCGATTATTTATGCAACAGTTATAACATAGGGTGACACAGAACTAGCTCCAGTTCATCAATGTTATGTAGGCATGTATTCCGAATATAGTCATACATGCTTATGGAAAAGAACTTGCATGACATCTTTTGTCCTACCCTCCCATGGCAGCAGGGTCCTGTTGGAAACTAAGGGATATTAAGGCCGCCTTTTAATAGAGTACCGGACCAAAGCATTAACACATAGTGAATACATGAACTCCTCAAACTATGGTCATCACCGGTAAGTATCCCGATTATTGTCACTTCGGGGTTAACGGATCATAACACATAATAGGTTACTGTCGGCGTTCTGGGAACGGGGGTCCCCAGACTTGCCTGCCTGCGGCCTGCGGCGTGGCTCAAAGGGGGGCCCAACGCGGCCCATCTTCACCAACACAAACCCAAGACCCTCGCGAGGGGCCAAGCCTCGCGGGACGGACGACGCGGAGCTTCCTCAGGCGCGGCCTCGTCAGGCTGGCTCACGAGGAGGCGGAGAGATCAAGGCGGGGTACCTCATGAGGTGCCCGTGACGCAAGCCATGACGACCGGGCGTGCCAGGCGGGTGCCAGCCCGCACAGCGTCCTCCCTTCATCTTTGGTGCAAAGGGGGCAAGCGCAGCCGCGGAGTACCGAGGCATCAGGCAAAGGTTGCCATTTCGGTGCAACGAGACCAAGACCAGGAGGACTACGAGGCGGAGGTCACCGTGGAGCCCAAGACAGCGTCATCACCAGAGCTTTGCGCAGGCGAATACTACTTTTGTCAGGATAGTTGATACTAGTTGTCCCCCTTCAAATTAGCCCGCCATTGTTGGCTCCCTTCCCGCTCGATATTTGGGAATAGGACCAGGGCCTCTATAAATAGGACCAGCCACCCACAGAGCAAGGGGACAAGGCAGAGAGTAGGCAGAGGCAAGGAAAGAGAGAGAGAAGATCAGAAAGAGAGAGAGAGAAAGGTGACTGAGCTCCTCCCAGTAGTTCATCACCCCAGCCAAGAACAGACCCTCGCGAGGCTGTTCTTCCTTGTATTGTTCATCATCATCACGCCAAGAGGCAATCCACCACACACACACTGGAGTAGGGTATTACACCACAACGGTGGCCCGAACCAGTATAAACCCTGTGTCTCTTGCGTTGTTCTTTCCTTAGTTCAGATCTTAGCAAGGCGGAGGGGTGCAGGTAGGTAGGAGGCAAAAACTCCGCGCGCACCCCAGTGTTCGAACCTCAAGGGTCTGCCGGAACCCGAAATCCGACATTTGGCGCGCCAGGTAGGGGTGCGCCGGGATTCGTCTTCCACCACCCCGTTCTCCTCCGACCATCACGCCCATGTCTGACGCTCGTCGGGCCCGCACCGAGCGCCGGGCCGCACTCGCTTCCCGCATCGCCCAGATGGCCCCTGTCGGCGGGCGTCCTCGCCGTTCCCCGTCACCTGCCGTCAACGCCGCCACCGGCCCGACGGGGGGCGAGCAGCAAGCATCGTCCCAGCATCCGTCCGTGCGGCAAGACGGCAGCACTGTAACTCCCTCGCTCACCCCAGCCAGTTCTTCGTCCCGCGCGCCCACGGAGCCCCACAACCTTTCCCCGCCCATCGCGCTGCACCAACACCCCCGGTCGTCGCGGCCCTCTTGGGCGGCTCGCAGGCACCGCCTACAAGTCACCACGTCAAGCCGTTCATCCGCTGGGTCAGCGCCGCTTCCACGCGGCAGGGGGCTCCCCTGGACCGGGCGGCGCCCGAGACCGGCCTGACCTTCAGCTCGGAGGACCACCCCTCCAACTCGGCCTGCTCGGGTGCGTTCCCCATGCTGTGCACCCCCACCATCTGCCAGGTGGCCGTCACCAGAACCCTCATTGATGGCGGCGCGGGCCTCAACATGCTCTCGGTCGAGGCCTTCAACCTCCTCTGCATACCCCTGGAACGGCTGCAACCCAGCCGGCCCTTCTCAGGCGTTGGGGGCAAGTCGTCCAGCTCCTTGGGACAGATCTGGCTCCCCGTAACCTTCGGCACCTACAACAACTTCCGCACTGAGCTGGTCGACTTCGACATCGCCCCCATCGGCCTCCCCTACAACGCCATCCTCGGCTACCCAGCGCTGGCCCAGTTCATGGCTGCGACGCACCCGGCGTATAACCTCATGAAGATGCCCGGGAGTAGCGGTGTCCTCACTGTGCACTTGGACACCGGGGACGCGCTGCGGGTGCTCTAGCTCGCCTTCAAGATGGCGGCGTCGGCACAGCCCGCCAACTTGGAGACCCCCGGGCCCAAGGGGGCCGCACCCGCCAAGAAGAAACAGTTGTTCACCCAAGACAAGGCAGAAACCAAGCAGATACCCGTCGATGAGGACGGATCCACCAACGCCACTTTCACCATAGGCGCCCACCTCAAACCCGAGCAGGAGAAGGCCTTGGTCGGGTTCCTGCGCGCAAACAAGAAGGTATTCGCTTGGGAGCCTGACCAGTTGGCAGGGATCCCTAGGAGTGTAATCGAGCATCACCTCAACGTGTGCCCCAACATGCGCCCTGTGAAGCAGAAGGCCAGACGGCAGTCCACAGAAAAGCAGGCCTTCATCGTCCAAGAGACCCGCAAATTAGAAGCCGCTGGGGTCATCCGCGAGGTCCGATACCCGGATTGGTTGGCCAACCCTGTCGTTGTGCCAAAGAAGGGAGGGAAGGAGCGCATGTGTGTCGAATTCACCAACCTCAACAAAGCATGCCCGCAAGATCCATCCCTGCTCCCCCGCATCGACCAGATCGTCGATTCCACTGCGGAATGCGACCTGCTATGCTTCTTGGATGCCTTCTCTGGGTATCACCAGATCAAGATGGCGGTAGAAGACGTCGAGAAGACAGCCTTCCTAACCCCGTGTGGGGTGTACTTCTACACATGCATGCCATTCGGGCTGCGTAACGCTGGGGCGACCTTCCAGCGGATGATGCACATCACCTTGGGACCGCAGCTCGGGAAGAATGTTGAAGCTTATGCCGATGAGATTGTGGTAAAGTCTCGGGAGGCCAGGACCTTGATTCAAGACTTGGAGGAAACCTTCGCGAGCCTCAACGCAGTGAACCTACGGCTCAACCCAGAGAAGTGTGTGTTCGGAGTCCCCTCGGGCAAGCTCTTGGGTTTCCTCGTGTCCCCCCGAGGCATCGAGGCTAACCCGGAGAAGGTCAAGGAGGTGGAAGACATGAGCCCGCCAAAGACCCTCAGAGAAATGCAGAAGCTCACGGGGCGCATGACCGCACTAGGGCGCTTCATCTCCAAGTTGGGGGAACGAGCACTGCCCTTCTTCCAGCTAATGAAGAAAAAGGGGCCCTTCGAGTGGACTGAAGAGGCCGACAAGGCGTTCCAGGATTTCAAGAGATACCTGACCAGCCCACCGGTCATGGTGGCTCCGTGCCCTCAAGAGCCCCTGGTGCTTTACCTCGCCGCCACTCCCTACTCCGCCAGCGCAGCCTTAGTGGCAGTCAGAGAAGAGCACAAAACCGCGGCAGCAGCCCGGGACAAGGCAGAACAGGGACAAGGAAGGCCTACAGAAACCGCCACCGCGGCTGAGGAGGATCAGCCGCCGCAGAGGGGCGCACCAGAGGCGGAAGAGGCCCCTCTTCCAGATGGCCAGCCTCAGGAGGCCTCATTGCCTCAAGAGGCGCCACGGTCTCCGAAGGGAGCCACCAGCACTGACGCACTCCACCTCATTGAGCACCCAGTGTACTTCGCCAGCACGGTGGTGCGGGATGCAAGGGCATGGTACTCCATGCCTCAGAAACTCCTCCTCGCGCTACTGATGGCCTCGCGCAAGCTGCGGCACTATTTTCAGGGTCACCCCATCAAGGTCGTCTCGTCGTACCCCCTGGAGAGAGTACTCAGGAGCCCTAATTCAGCTAGAAGGGTCGCTGAGTGGAACATAGAACTGCAAGCGTTTCAGCTTGAATTCAGCATGACCAGAGTCATCAAGGGAGCAGCATTGGCGGATTTTGTGGCAGAATGGACGGAGGCGCCAGGCCTCAAGGCTGACGAGGATCGGTCCCTCTCCCCGGGAAGCGAGGCCCATCTTCACCAACACAAACCCAAGACCCTCGCGAGGGGCCAAGCCTCGCGGGGCGGACGACGCGGAGCTTCCTCAGGTGCGGCCTCGTCAGGCTGGCTCATGAGGAGGCGGAGAGATCAAGGCGGGGTACCTCACGAGGTGCCCGTGACGCAAGCCATGACGACCGGGGGTGCCAGGCGGGTGCCAGCCCGCGCAGCGTCCTTCCTTCCTATTTGGTGCAAAGGGGGCAAGCGCAGCCGCGGAGTACCGAGGCATCAGGCAAAGGTTGCCATTTCGGTGCAACGAGACCATGACCAGGAGGACTACGAGATGGAGGTCACCGTGGAGCCCAAGATGGCGTCATCACCAGAGCTTTGCGCAGGCGAAGACTACTTTTGTCAGGATAGTTGATACTAGTTGTCCCCCTTGAAATTAGCCCGCCATTATTGGCTCCCTTCCCACTCGATATTTGGGAAGAGGACCAGGGCCTCTATAAATAGGACCAGCCACCCACAAAGCAAGGGGACAAGGCAGAGAGTAGGCAGAGGCAGGGAAAGAGAGAGAGAGAGAGAGAGAGAGAGAGAGAGAAGATCAGAAAGAGAGAGAGAGAAAGGTGACTGAGCTCCTCCCAGTAGTTCATCACCCCAGCCAAGAACAGACCCTCGCGAGGCTGTTCTTGCTTGTATTGTTCATCATCATCAGCCCAAGAGGCAATCCACCACACACACACTGGAGTAGGGTATTACACCACAACGGTGGCCCGAACCAGTATAAACCCTGTGTCTCTTGCGTTGTTCTTTCCTTAGTTAAGATCCTAGCAAGGCAGAGGGGTGTAGGTAGGTAGGAGGCGAAAACTCCGCGCGCACCCCAGTGTTCGAACCTCAAGGGTCTGCCGGAACCCGAAATCCGACAGTTACTATAGACTTGCAACATAGGATCAAGAACTCACATATATTGATTAAAACATAATAGGTTCAGATCTGAAATCATGGCACTCGGGCCCTAGTGACAAGCATTAAGCATAGCAAAGTCATAGCAACATCAATCTCAGAACATAGTGGATACTAGGGATCAAACCCTAACAAAACTAACTCGAATACATGATAAATCTCATCCAACCCATCACCGTCCAACAAGCCTACGATGGAATTACTCATGCACGGCGGTGAGCATCATGAAATTGGTGATGGGGGAAGGTTGATGACGACGATGGCGACGGATTCACCTCTCCGGAGTGCCGAACGGACTCCAGATCAGCCCTCCCGAGAGATTTTAGGGCTTGGCGGTGGCTCTGTATCATAAAACATGATGAATCCTTCTCTCTGATTTTTTCTCCCCGAACACGAATATACGGAGTTGGAGTTGAGGTCGATGGAGCGTCAGGGGGCCCACGAGGCAGATGCGCGCCCAGGGGGGTAGGGCGCGCCCCCACCCTCGTGGACCGGGTGTGGGCCCCCTGACGTGGATTCTTCTTCCACTATTTTGTATATATTCCAAAAATGATCTTCGTTGATTTTCAGGTCATTCCGAGAACTTTTATTTCTGCACAAAAATAACACCATGGCAATTCTGCTGAAAACAACATCAGTCCATGTTAGTTCCATTCAAATCATGCAAGTTAGAGTCCAAAATAAGGGAAAAGTGTTTGGAAAAGTAGATACGACAGAGACATATCACACTACAGAGTGTTTAGTCTATCGATAGCCGTGCCCGCGGATAAGGGCCCAGTTCGTAGTAGGTCACCCTATGAGTCAATAGTAATAATAACCTGACTTAATAACAACCCCGGTTTGATGAGGAAAGAAGTTGGTTGATTTTTATGTGATCACGGGAGAATCACGGATGGTATTCTCGATAATGACACTACAAAAAAAGACACATCCATGACATTTTGGGCCGAACGAATTTTTTTCTGTCATACTTATGACACTTCTATGATGATAATTGTGACAAAACCCAGGATCATCATAGATGTGGTGGGCTCCTACTTCTATGACAAAAAATCATGACATAAAATGGGCTTTTCGTCCTAGGCGGGCCGGAGACGCAGCTGCATGACATTCTTTGGGCCGTCCATGACAGAGAAAATCATGGTAGAAGCGAGGGCAAGGAAAATATCGGGGTGTTCCAAGTTATGGTGGGTGGTCGGGGCTGAGCGATGCACGGAGGTTTGCGCGTTTCTCTTGTACACGCATGTGCGTGGGTGCGAGGCGTTGGGCTCTAACTGAACCCGAGCGAGGCATTCGCCTACTGAACCCGAGCGATTGCACTGCAGGCTACGCGTTACTGAACCCGAGCGATCGATCGATGGCTGTTAACTAAACCCGATCGAGCGATTCTTTCGCTACTGCTGCTAACTGAAGCCGATCTTTGTTGCCTCTGGATGAACAGTGAGTGTTGCTAGGGGGTTTGGATGAATAGTTCCCGGTGGGGGTGGATGAACAGGACCCCATGGTGTTGCCTCTGGATGAACAGGACTCTGATCGATCGAGCCAGTTGGGGCTGGATGAACAGGACCCCGTGGAGGGTTAGATGAACAGGACCACCGCGTGGAGGGCTGGATGAACAGTAGACGGTGGAGGGCTGGATGAACAGTAGCCCGTGGAGGGGTGGTTGAATAGGAGCCCGTGGAGAGGGCTGGTTGAACAGTAGCTGGTGGAGTAGCGCGTGTGGAGGCTGGATGAACAGTCGCAGGTGGAGGCTGGAGGAGGTCGGCGGTGGATGAACAGTAGCCCGTGGAGGCTGGAGGGGGTCGATGGTGGAGATGAACAGTATCCCGTGGAGTTCCGTTTTGCGGTACGCCACTCCCCTCCCGATGAACAGGACCCCCGTTTCGACCGTAACGCTCCAACACAAGTCCGTTTCCTCCGTTTTGCAGTATGCCACACCCCTCCCGATGAACAGGACCCCCGTTCGACCGTAGGAGGTACGTTTCCTCCGTTTTGTGGTACGCCAGACCCCTCCCGATGAACAGGATCCCGTTTCGACCGTGGCCGGTCGAACACAAGGCCGTTTCCTCTATTCTGCGGTACGCCAGGCCTCGTTTCCATCGGCTGTTCTATCGAAGCCCTCTCGATGAACACGACGACGCATTTCGTTCCGACCCAGCCAGTTGGCTCCCCAGGAACACGACGACGACGTAGTTTCTCTGTTCCGACCCAGCCATGTACACGAGCCCTGGCCGTATGTATGCGCGAGTAGGCGTTCGAGACCCAGCCTGTGTGTACGTACGTGGTCGTATTTTCTTTATTGCACACTGGCCGCTGTACGTACGTGTACATGCTACATGCGCGCCTCTACTACGACACGTGCGCGCTCTACATCGACCATTATGTACATACACGTTCACGACCAGAATGACAACGCTACATACGCTTCGACCAGGTGGGTCCCGACTGTCAGGCACTTCCTTGCATGCGAAGATATAGCTGGTGGGTACCAGCAGTCCGAGGGGCGAATCGTTTTTTTTCGAACGCACTTCCTTGCGTGCGAAGATGTAGCTGGTGGGTCCCAGCAGTCAGGGGGAAACATTTTTATCGCAAAATACGGTCCCCCGTCCGGTGGGTCCCCGCTGTCAGGTAAAGGAATAATTATATTCCGCGTAATAAGGAGGCACTTCCTTGCTGCGGCCGTGGACCCAGCTGTCAGCCTCTCAACGTACAGTCCACATCCGATGGAAGCCGTTCCTTGACCACATTGACCATGCCGCGCCGAGAGCACCAGGGCGGTGGACGACGGCGAGGCCTAGGAAGGGGACGATGCGGCAGTGGATGCCCACGCATAGAGGAGTATGAGGGTTCACTGGTTCACTGCGGTGTGAGGCTGCTGTCGCCGCAGAATAACAGGGGGTGTGGGTGAGTAGAGGGATGGCCTGGCCAGCGGTGGGATTAGTAGGGGGCGGTGAGGCCTCCGCCGCATCGCAGCCGGCCACGGGAGGCAGGACCATGAGGCACAACCAGCATTGGTTTGGGCGGCTGGAGCAAGCAGACCAGAGGTTGAAGAAGCACTACGGCCGTCGGATGGACATTGTATGGTCACTGGAGCTAGAATTGTGCATATTGACTAAGTTGACAAAGCCCTCCGTCCCCATCAACTTAGTAGGCCCACAAGTCCGCCTGCCACTATACCGGGTCCAAGCTAGCAAGGGGGTATTCATTTTTTTGTGCGTAATAAGGAGGCACTTCCTTGCATGCAAAGATATAGCTGGTGGGTCCGAGCTGCAGGAGAGGTAACGTTTTTTTCGCGAAATACAGAGGCCCTTGTGGTGGGTCCCAGATGTCAGGTGCAGGAATCATTATTTTGTGCGTAATAAGGAGGCATTTCCTTGCATGCGGCCATGGACCAAGCTGTCAGTCTCTCTAGGTATAGTCCACTTCAGATGCATGTCGGTCGTTGACCACATTGACCAGGCCGCGCCGAGAGCACCAGGGCGGTGGACGACGGCGAGGCCTAGGAAGGGAACGACACGGAGCCAGGGAAGACTCGGCAGTTGTTTCCCACGCGGAGGGGAGTACGACTGTACGATGGTTTAATGGTTCGTCTACCGTCGCCGGAGAATAACAGCAGGTGTGGGTGAGTAGAGGGATGGCTAGGCCAGCGATGTGAGTACGGTGAGCCTGGGACCTGCACGGCAGCATAGCCGGCCGCGGGGAGGATGGAGCAGGCAGTCCCGCCGGCGCTTATTTGAGCGGCTAGAGCAGGAAGAGCAGAGATTGAAGAAGCACGATGGCCATTGGATGGACATCCAACAGTCACTGTTTATGCGTCAACCTTTTTTTAGGAAAGCCTCAAATCTGTGGAAAACAGCATACAACCCATCTGCCATTATTTCTAATAATTTACAGCCCATTTGCTAATTCTTAAGGTTTTTTTTGGAGCCCATATTCTTTTTGTTAGCATTACAATCCATATTGTGGCCACGGTTAAAAATTATACGAAATTTTGCATATTTCGGTGTGGTCCGAACTGTTTTTAATCCTGAAATTTCGAGTCACATTCAAACTAATTTTAAAAATAAATGTATATCAATATAAAATCCAACAAATTGTCCATGCATAAAAATCAATGCAATTTAAAATCTCAAAATGAAAAAAAGAAATTTGAAACTAATTGCTGATTTGATGTGTTTTAAAAATGTACAACCCATTTCTCATTACTGATAGGCCATTTTCTTGGCCAGCCAAATGAAGCTCTCCTCGTCTTGAAATATTTGCTGCCCAACACGCCTGACAAAGCGACTTACTTGGCAAATCACAAAAAACTGGGCTGTGGCCATGGACCCAGCTGTCAGCCTCTCCACGTACAGTACTCTTCCGATGGAAGTCGGTCGTTGACCACATTGACCACGCCGCGCCGAGAGCACCAAGGTGGTGGACGATGGCGAGGCCTAGGAAGGGGACGATGCAGAGCCGGGCAAGATGCGGCAGTGGATGCCCACGCGGAGAGGAGTATGAGGGTTCACTGGTTCAGCTGCGGTGTGAGGCTGCCATCGCCGCAGAATAACAGGGGGTGTGGGTGAGTGGGGGGATGGCCTGGCCAGCGGTGGGAGTAGTATGGGGGCGGTGAGGCCTCCGCGGCAGCACAGCCGGCCACAGGAGGCAGGAGCAGGCGGCACGACCGGCGCTACTTTGGGCGGCTGGAGCAAGAAGACCAAAGGTTGAAGAAGCACTATGGCCGTTGCATGGACATCATACGGTCACTAGAGCTAGAATTGTTCATATCGACTAAGTTCACAAAGCCCTCCATCCCATTCAATTTAGTAGGCCCACAAGTCAGCCACCCACTATGGTGGGTTCCAGCTAGCAGGGGTATTCATTTTTTTGTGCGTAATAAGGAGGCACTTCCTTGCGCGCGAAGATATAGCTAGTGGGTCCGAGCTGTCAGCGGGGGGGGGACGTTTTTTTCGTGAAATACAGAAGCCCTTCTCGTGGGTCCTAGCTGTCAGGTGGAGGAATCATTATTTTGCGCGTAATAAGGAGGCATTTCCTTGCGTGCGGTCGTGGACCTAGCTGTCAGCCTCTCCACGTACAGTCCACTTCCGATGGATGTCATTCATTGACCAAGTCGCGCCGAGAGCACCAGGGCGGTGGACGACAGTGAGGCCTAGGAAGGGAACGACGCAGAGCCATGGAAGACTCGGCAGTTGTTTCCCATGCGGAGGAGTACGAGGGTTTACTGGTTCGTCTGCCGTCCCCGGAGAATCACATCAGGTGTGGGTGAGTAGAGGGATGGCTAGGCCAGTGATGGGAGTACGATGGGGCAGTGAGGCCTGTGCGGTAGCATAGCCGGCCGCGGGAGGAGGGAGCAGGCAGTCCCGCCGACGCTTGTTTGAGCGGCTGGAGCAGGAAGAGCACAGATTGAAGAAGCATGACGGCCGTTGGATGGACATCCAACAGTCACTGCTCTCGTGCGCATTATTTCTAATAATGTACAGTCCATTTGCTAATTCTTAAGAATTTTTTGGAGCCCATCTTCTTTTTGTTAGCATTACACCCTATATTGTGGCCACAGTTAAAAAGTATACAAAATTTTGCATATTTCGGTGCGGTCAACTGTTTTTATTCCTGAAATATCGATTCACATTCAAACTATTTTGAAAAATAATTTATATAAATATAAAATCCAAATAATTGTCCACACATAAAAATTAATGGAATTTAAAATCTTGTAATGAAAAAAAATTGAAACTAATTCTCGGTTTGATGTGTTTTAAAAATGTACATCCCATTTCTAGGCAAACCGAATGAAACTCTCCTCGTCTTGAAAGATTTGCAGCCCAGCAGGGCTGATAAAGCAAGTAGGCGTCGTTTGGGTATTTCTTTACAAAAATAGAACTGGGCTAGCCATTTTCAGCAAGAAAAAAACACAACTGGGCTCATGATGTGGTAAACATAAATAAAACCCTGGCTAGACAGGCCATAGCCCTCGCACAACCCCGTTGTTACCCTGATCCGCCGCTAAAACTAGTATAAATAACAACTGCTTGTTCCTAAAAAAACTACGCAACCTGCTGGGTCCCTGGTGTCAGCCACTCATAGTGTAATTCTCTCGTTTATTGACTACGTTGACAATGGCGTGAGGCCCAGATGTCCAACCATTGGGAGGAACCATATTTTTGGGCTTGTAATATAGAGGCACTTGCTTGCGTACTGCCATGACGCTGGTGGGTCCCTACTGTCATCCTCTCCACGTACATTCATCTCGTTGTTCCTCTCGGTTGTTGACGAAGTTGACAACGCAAGAGGGCGGCGCATCGCACACGGCGAGTGAACCAAGGCCGCAAGGCGGAGGATGACGACGAGGCCTCGGACGGAACGAACAGGAGCCATGGAAGATGCGTCAGTCCAGTCGTAGGCGGAGGGGAGTATGAGGGTTGACTAGTTCGGGTTCGGGTGCGTGTTGGGGCTATCATCGCTGGAGAATAACAGGACGTGTGGGGTAATAGAGGGAGGGACTGGCCAACGTTGGAGGGTATGTACGGTAGGATGGCGGAGGCGCAGCCAGCCATGGGAGGCGGGAGCAGGCGGAGCCGACAGGGTGGTTTGTTTTGGGTGGCTGGAGGAATAAGAAGACAAGAGATAGAAGATACACGACAGATGTTGGATGTCAATCCAACGGCTGGTAGGCAGAATCATTTGTTGAATGGCTAGTAAGTCGACACCACCTTGGATAGGCTATTTCCTCGTGGGTCCCAAATGCCAGAATCCAAATCTGTCATGGTAATGCAGCCTTTCCTATGAAAATTTACAGCCCATTTGATGTGCTAGTTCGAAATAAGTTTGTGGGTACTGGTGGGGGCTAATCACATGGCTTCTGTAATGCACAGTGAGCTCAAGAATCCGGCGAGAGTGATGTTATTTCCCTTGGTTGGGATTTGTTAGTTGTTACAAAATTTCACTCTAAATTAAATGACTGGCAAGCCATTTGCCTTGCTTCAAAGGAAATATGACAGTCACAGTCGAGTTGAAAAGGGAAAGAGCATCTAACTCCAGCTTACAAACTGTACAAAAGCACGAGGGTTAGTTGTTCATCAGGTTTACAAAAAAACCCAGGTTGAAAAGGGCAACAACATCTAACTCCAGCACTGTTTTCGGCAGTCACAGTCAAATGGATCGGTCAGGTCCATAGAATGAACATCCTGGGTCATAAAATTTACTGGATTATGACCACAATATGTTGTAAATAGAAGCCTGGCACGTTCAGAAGCTCTTTTGCCCACCTAAAACTCCTTTTTCTGCTCTTCCACATACCCATCCGTCAAAACCATGCTGCTGATAAATTTAAGCCTGATGGACAATAGTAACCTCGCATTCAGCAGGAAGAATGTGACAAATCTAGTGTTTGCACGGTTGGCTACATATCGTTCTGGCGTTATTGTCTTCAATCGAATCTCATGAGAAGTGAGAAAATCCCGATGCTTACGAATCAACCGATTGGTTATAACTTTCTTACCCCGTCCTATTGCCTAAATAGACATGAAGATTGAAAACAGTTAAGGTCTAAAAATAGAGTGTCAAAAGAGCAACACCTGAACGGTTAATTCTAGTACACTATATGCGGGCTTCCAGTGTGCGTGAAATTATCACCTTTATATACAACTTCTCCAAACATGGAAAGCATTGCAGCAAGCCAATAATCTTGTTCAGATCAAAACTATTCATTCGGATATACAAGATCTTGACAGAATCCAGCACCATTGATAGGCCATCCATGGAGGAACTCTTCATTGAGCATAGAACAAAATATTAGTACAAAATGTGTACTCCAAGATGACATATAACTTATGCGTAGAAATTTAAAATGTAGCTTATGGTTACAAGTGTAGATGATAATATAAAGTACCTGAAGAACTGTGGAGCCAAACACCATATTGAAATGAGCACAGAGATCATGGATTACACCCAAGGTCTCCAGTTTAGGCGCAGAGAGGACGGTTATTTGCAACGGTGAATAACTAGAATCAAGGATCAACCTTTGAAGTGAAGGGGCATCTTGGATGATGAGTTGCCTTCCATCAAAAGAAATTCCAATACAAGGTTAGGCGACTTTATTTGGAGACAACCGATTCTAACTGCGAAAACAAGCACCAAGCACTCTAGGGAAGGGCAACTGGAGTGGATGATGCTGTGCAATGAGGCCTCCGATATATGAACCCGCACAAGTGAAAGTTTCTTGAGAAATGGGAGTTGAAGGTTTAGTACCAGATTGTCTGGTAGGTCGCACAACGCAAAGGTGGCGGTGTGGAGAGAGGAGGAAAATCGTGAGATGGACATCGGTGCTGAGGGCACAGGTAGATGGCGTTCGGTATCTGGTAGGTGATTTCCAGGGGAATAGTAGAACTCAAGCAGCTATAGTTTTGTGAATTCATGGGATTTCAGTCAGGCGTCCACCGTGCAGGGCATGGTATGCTTGCTCAGGTAGCATGACGGGATGCAGAGGCTTTGCACGGAGCCTTGGTGGGAGGAGATGATGGCTCTGGGGATTTCAAAATCATTGAAGAGAGATAGCTGACGATAGTCGAGATTAAGGGGCACGACGCGCCATAGAGGGCGCCACCAAATTTAGAGAACTTGGGAGCGGCAGAAATCCTTGGTGGGGAGAAGTGAGATGATCTCCCCAAGGACGGCGTCCGGGAGATCGCTGATGCAGCCCACCCGAGATTCTACGGGTTCCTGGGATCCGGTGGGGGCAGGGTTGCCGCTTATGCCCTCGCTGCCGGGTGCGGGATCTACAGCAGGCATCGCCGCTGGCGGGATCCTCAACTTCTTGGCGCTGGGGTCAGCCGACTCCATTTTCCTCGAGGGCGTCGCGTCGCGCTCATGGATTTTAGCAGAGTAACAAATGACGAGCCTAGTTGTAGTGCGAGTGAGCAAGAAGGGGAGCTGGGGTTTTTCTGTAGTAGTGAGGAAGAAGGGGAGCTGGGGTTTTCTGTAGGAGTGAGGTGAGGAATTTGGGGGTACGAGTGGAGTGAGCTGATGTGAGGTGGATGGGAATGAGGATGAAGAAGAACACCCAGGTTTTTGGGGGGGGGGGCGGTGTGCTGGGTGTGGGTAGCGCCTCTCATTCAGTAAATATATGGACTTTTGAATTGATTTTACTATTTACTAGGGTGGTTGGGCTGTTTTTTCTTGGGCCGAGAGAAACAATTACTACTAATACAGTGGAGACACTCTACAGCTACCCAGAAAAACAATTACTACTAGTACAGTGGATAGAATACCGCTTCTGGCTCCTCCTAGGTCATCGAAACGTCTCCCTCTACTAAATGTCGTTATACTTTTGTTCACCGACATGCGGGCCATGCAGCGCGTGGGCCCAAATGCCATCCACCAAATTAGAAGGCAGTATGCAGGCGGAGAGTCATCCCGGTCGTAGCACGGCAGTAACGAGTCGTCGTATCACAAAACCCCACCTCCCCACAGTCTAAGTTTGACGGACGAAGCAACCATCATTTCACTCTTCGCTGAATCCCCTTCTCCCTCACCGTCTTCAAGAAAGGCAACACTCGCATCTGCCACTGTTCTTCTCTCCCAACTAAGGGAAGGTAAGAGGATCCGTGATGTTGGTATATTTTCGTTCAGAAAAAAAAGAACTTTTGCAAAGCAGTAACCGATCCTCACTCTCTTTTTTGTTTCATTGTCATTGCGATTGTGTTTTCCTTTCAGTGGTCTCCTAGTATTTGTCAGTTTCATGATGGACCAATGAGAACCAAGCAAAGATCTGCCGATATTGGAGCAGACGCGGGAGGCTGATCCCCACGAGACAGAGAGCTCCAAGAAGATGGAGGAAGCCACCGAGCCGAGCCCAGATACGCTCACAGCCACTACTGAGATGGTCAACACCCCGTTTGAGGTTACATCCCCCGTGGCACTGCAGGAGCAGTTTTCCCCCTTCGAGGATGTGTGCCCCGCTGAGCTGCCCAAGGTGATTTTCTTCTTTGCCGATCTCGATTGTGGTTTTTCATCTAAGTATGTGGTGATGAATAATGCAAAATTTTATTAGCTTCGATGCCATGCTATACATAGTGGTTTAAATAACTTGTGTTTCTTATACTGGAAAGTAATTTAGAATTTGTTTCTGTTTCAATTAGAGCCCTAATGCAGACAAGGATCGTGTGGTTGTACATGTCACTCGCTATGAGGCGGATGACCTGAATATATGCACTGGGAAAACAAAGTTTTTAGGCTGTTGGATCCTGGAAGCCATTTGCACTTATACCAATGAAGAGTTGTATTCCGGCCTCACCGTTGTCAGGCGTGTTGTCCAGGGTGTACTGAAGCACAAGAAGTTCAAAGCTACTCCTTTGTTGTGATGCATACTGTTCTTGTCAAGCTTACGCAGGAAGATGACATGGCATGCCTCCAGAAACAAGTTTATGAGTGGCAAGGCCACAAGGTTGTCTTCATGAAGGTTCATAGGATTGAGCTGTTGCCGGACGTCCTCGATGATGTTCATGGCAAGGTCCGTCTTGTGTCCAGCCCAAATTAGATCGAGGCATGAAATAGCTGCCCCATCTAGTGTTCAATAGTAGTTTGGATTGTGTCTAATTATACGAACCTTGCCTGTTATCAAGCCCTCTGGGGCTAGTACTCTATTTGAATCCGTCTATGGGAACTGCTGCTACGTTTGTGTGCCCGTGCATCATGTGAGAACCATCGTTGCCGAAACAGATGCGTCCTCACTAGTTTTTTCAGAATATGGCATGGTAAGACATAAATTGTCACGGTTTATCATACGATCAGTGTGTGTTTTGATGAAATAGAGTACTCGTTCGAGAACTGTACGCCGATCTATACATAAGTACTTGTAAACACTGTTGGTGCTACCCCACTTGTAAGTAGTTGTGCAAAACACGACACATTGGCTCAGCTCGCTTCAACATTAGGCTATCGACCAGCTAACAATCAACAATCTACTGTCTGGTATATAAGCAACTATGTATCTTGTTACAGTGGTTCATGTAGTTAACTGAGGCCACAATGTAAATTCCAAACGTTCACACGCTAGTCCAGCGTGCATGTGGAACACTCACATTAAACTCGGCTTCATAACAAACTTGAAAAGCATAAGTTAAGCAATTTTATACATCTCAATGATTCATAGAACATAACAAACATATATTAGTTCATAGAAAAAGACAAAGTTGTGAGAAGGTTTACAAATCAGGAAAAACAAGCAAGGCTTCTCTGAGCAAAGGGCCTCCCGGCAGGCTTAAATTTCCTGGAGTTCACTCTGGCTTTTTCTTGTTGCCACCATCTTGGGTTAGGTTCTCTCATTCCAGAATAACCAATTATAATTGTGTTCTCAGCTGGATGCTGAACTAAACCATGTAGTGTACTGACCAGCTGAAAGTCTTGTGCATTCCACTAAATTTAAGCACCGCTGAGGGAGTCCTGGATTAGGGGGTCTCCGGACAGCCGGACTATATCCTTTGGCCGGATTGTTGGACTATGAAGATACAAGATTGAAGACTTCGTCCCGTGTCCGGATGGGACTCTACTTGGCGTGGAAGGAAAGCTAGGCAATATGGATATGTATATCTACTCCTTTGTAACCGACCTTGTGTAACCCTAGCCCCTTCCGGTGTCTATATAAACCGGAGGGTTTTAGTCCATAGGACAACATACAATCATACCATAGGCTAGCTTCTAGGGTTTAGCCTCTCCGATCTCGTGGTAGATCAACTCTTGTACTACTCATATTCTCGAGAATAATCAAGCAGGACGTACGGTTTTACCTCCATTAAGAGGGCCCGAACCTGGGTAAAACATCGTGTCCCCTGCCTCCTGTTACCATCCACATTAGACGCATAGTTCGGGACCCCCTACCCGAGATCCGCCGGTTTTGACACCGACATTGCTGCTTTCATTGAGAGTTCCTCTGTGTCGTCGCCGTTAGGCTTGATGGCTCGTTCGATCATCGATAGCGATGCAGTCGAAGGTGAGAATTTTCTCCCTGGACAGATCTTTGTATTCGGCGGCTTCGCACTGCAGGCCAACTCGCTTGGCCATCTGGAGCAGATCAAGAGTTACGGCCCTGGCCATCGGGTCAGGTTTGGAAGCTTAAACTACACGGCCGATATCTGCGAAGACTTGATCTTCGACGGATTCGAGCCCCTGCTTAGTGCGCCACACGATCACGATGAGCATGATTTAGCTCTGCCATCGGACAGTGTCCAGGAGATCGCGCCGGCAACCGCTCCGACCCTCAATTCGGAGCCAGTTGCGCCATCCATGGGCGGGTGGATAGGCCCCACCATGGAGGCCGCACTCTCATCGGCGATCGAGCCGAGTATCGACCTTACCCTTCATGAGAGCCGTGACACCGAACTACCGAATTCCTCCCCGGCAACGGACTCCGAACCGCCTGCGCCCATGCCTATTGAATCCGATTGGGCGCCGATCATGGAGTTTACCGCCGCGGATATTTTTCAGCACTCACCCTTCGGCGCCATACTGAACTCATTAAGCTATCTCTCCTTGTCAGGAGAGTCCTGGCCGAACTATGTCCGGCAGGATTGGTATGCGGATGACGAAGAAATTCGCCGCCCACCCACCACCCACTTAGTAGCCACTGTCGATGACTTAACCGAACTTCGACTCCGAAGACATCGACGGTATGGACGACGATGCGGTAGACGAAGAGGAACCACTGCCCACAGGGCACTGGACAGCCACCTCATCATATGATATATATATGGTGGACACACCCAAAAAGGGCAATGGCGACGGGACAGCGGAGGATGACCCCTCCAAGAAGCAACCCAAGCACCGACGCCAGCGGCGCCGCTCTAAGTCTCGCCAAAGCAAAAGCGGTGACATCGACGCAGGAGATAATAACACTCCGGACAGTGCCGAAGATGACAACAATCCCCTCCAGCAAGATTTAGGGCAGGAGGATGGAGAAACCAGCCCTCCCGAGAGAGCAGCAGATGGAGAAGAGGAGGATGATAATTACATGCCTCCCTCCGAAGACGAGGCAAGCCTCGACGATGATGAATTCGTCGTGCCTGACGATCCCGTCGAACAAGAGTGCTTCAAGCGCCGGCTTATAGCCATCGCAAATAGCCTTAAGAAAAATCAACAGCAGCTTCAAGCTGATCAAGATTTGCTAGCTGACAGATGGACTGAAGTCCTTGCGGCCGAGGAATATAAACTCGAACGCCCCTCCAAGAGTTACCCAACGCGCAGGTTGCTACCCTGACTGGAGGAGGAAGCACCAGAACCTACATCTCCAGCGTATGACGTGGCTGATCGGCCACCTTGTGGCCGCGACAAAGAGGCATTCCAGCCAAAAGTTCAGCCCGCACCCCGACGCCACTCAAATAAAAATGTCAAGACATGGGGAAATACGTCAGACCTGCGAGACGTATTTGAGGACAAAGCAAAACACGCAAGATCGATCTACGGATCGCGAGGGCGCGCCACTATGCGAGACGATAACCATCACGCCGGATACAGTAAAAGTAAGTCCGGGCGGGCCGAACACAGCGGACAAGACTCACTTGAGCTGCATCTCGATATAGCCCAATACAGAGGCGCCGCACACCCCCTATGCTTCAGAGACAAAGTAATGGATCATCAAATCCCAGAGGGTTTCAAACCCGTAAATATAGAACCAGAGGATTTTCTCCTGCACATCCACATGGCCCGCGGTGATGATCTACACGCCATCAAATACCTCCCACTCAAGCTCAAAGGACCAGCTCGGCATTGGCTCAACAGCCTGCCAACAGAATCCATTGGCTGTTGGGAAGATCTGGAAGCCGCATTCCTTGACAACTTCTAGGGCACTTATGTGCGACCACCAGATGCCGATGACTTGAGCCACATAATTCAGCAGCCAGAGGAATCACCCAGGCAATTCTGGACACGGTTCCTAACAAAGAAAAATCAAATCGTCGACTGTCCAGATGCAGAGGCCCTAGCAGCTTTTAAGCACAACATCTGCGACGAGTGGCTCGCCCGGCACCTTGGCCAGGAAAAGCCGAAATCTATGGCAGCCCTCATGACACTCATGACCCGCTATTTTGCGGGAGAAGACAGCTGGCTGGCTTGCAGCAATAACATATCAAAGAACCATGGTACTTCGGATACCAAGGATGGCAATGGTAGGTCACGTCGCAACAAACATAAGCGCCGCATTAACAGCAACAATACCAAGGATACGACAGTCAATGCCGAATTCAGAGGCTCTAAACCCGGTCAGCGGGAAAAGCCATTCAAAAGAAGCACTCCGGGCCCGTCCAGTTTGGACCGTATACTCGATCGCTCGTGTCAAATACACGGCACACCAGACAAGCCAGCCAACCACACCAACAGGGATTGTTGGGTGTTCAAGCAGGCCGGCAAGTTAAATGCCGAAAACAAAGATAAGGGGTCACATAGTGATAACGAGGAGGAGCCCCGGCAGCCGAACACCGGAGAATAGAAGAGGTTCCCCCCACAAGTGCGGACGGTGAACATGATATACGCAACCCACATCCCCAAGAGGGAGCGGAAGCGTGTGCTAAGGGATGTATATGCGTTGGAGCCAGTCGCCCCAAAGTTCAACCCATGGTCCTCCTGTCCAATCACCTTTGATCGCAGGGACCACCCCACTAGTATCCGCCATGGCGGATTCGTCGCACTGGTCTTAGACCCAATCATCGACGGATTTCACCTCACTCGAGTCCTTATGGACGGTGGCAGCAGCCTGAACCTGCTTTATCAGGACACGGTGCGCAAAATGGGCATAGACCCCTCAAGGATCAAACCCACAAAAACAACCTTTAAAGGCGTCATACCAGGTGTAGAGGCCCATCGCACGGGCTCAGTCACGCTGGAAGTGGTCTTCGGATCCCCAGATAACTTCCGAAGCGAGGAGTTAATCTTCGATATAGTCCCGTTCCGTAGTGGCTATCATGCACTGCTTGGGCGAACCGCATTTGCGAGATTCAATGCGGTACTGCATTATGCGTACCTCAAGCTCAAGATGCCAGGACCTCGGGGGGTCATCACAGGCAATGGAAACACAGAGCGCTCTCTCCGCACGGAGGAGCACACTGCGGCCCTTGTAGCAGAAGCACAAAGCAGCCTCCACCAGTTCGGCGATTCAAGACCCGGACACCTTCAAGCGCGCCCGGAGTAATCGGCAACAAGACATCCTGGAACGTTCCGAGCTCGCATAGCAATGCGGCCCCCACCCCAGTACCAGCCAAACGGCAAAATCCATGCCCCACGTACACAATTACGCATTGAAAATACCATGGGCACAGGTGGGGAGGGGGGAACGACTATGGCATGCCCCAAGACACGACTCAACCGCACTAGGGGATTCCCTCCTTATTATTTTCTCTCTCTTTCAGGACTTTAATCTCTGGAAACCCCGTCCGGCAGTACGGTTTCCAGACACACGATGCAACAACCAAGGAGGCAGAAAGCTACGTCGCACCACGGAACTCCCAGGTGGTCTCTGACAACGAGTGAAATACCTGCTTTACATACCATTCCTCAGCTTGCCCTTGGAGGGGACATGTCAAATAGTCCTACTTTTTTCTTATCGCACTACTTGTATCATTCTGCTTTAACACACATTTTTGAATAAACAATGCATAGCGCTAGACTATTATCGCATTCTCTATTCTTCTTTTTTTATATATGTTCATTCATGACATTCAGCACCCGTACACTCTAGTATGGCCAATACGCTAGGGGCTTAAGCATACCCCATAATACGGCGTGAGAAGTCCAAACACTTTCGACAGTGCGGCACCCCGAACTTATAGCATTATATGCATCAGCTCCGAATCATGTCTTGGGTCAATAGTTGGGTTTGCCCGGCTCCCATGTTTTGGTACCTTATGTTCCGCTATATCGGCTAAGGTAGCACTGGGAGAACTACTGCGATTGTGCCCCGGTTCAGCTGGGCTAAGCACCTCAGTAGAGAAAGCTAAAACTGACTGTCACGATAAGGCGAGAGACTAGTCACTGTTCGAGAGGTTTCGAGTCCCTGAAGACTTATGCCGCTTAGAGCGAGGAGTAGGCTTTGTCCGGCTTAAGGCATGTATAGCGCCTCGAATTTGGCCTTCCGAATACTAGGGGCTTCGCCAAAATTTAAAATTATAGACTTCTATTTCTAAGTAGAGTGATAAAGCATTATAGTCCGATTGCCTTGTTCGTTGTGCTGAGCACCTCCCTCGAAGGACCCAAAAATGGGGAAAAGAGTGCTCAGGTTTATCCCGAACACCCCAGCACTCGTGGCATGGGGGCAGAAGCCGACGACTAGCCATCTCTCAGATTTGATAAATAGCCAGACAGAAGGTAATATTTTAAATTCAAACAAGCGTTGCATAGCGCATATGAACAAGTTTTCATACTACGGGATCACACGAGCAAGTTCATTCAAATATTACATCTTTCGCACACTCATCCGCTACAAGACGGGCACCCTTCAGGACACCCTCATAATACATCTCGGGGTGGCGATGCTCCTTGCCCTGCGGCGGCCCCTCCTTCACCAGCTTCTCAGTGTCCATCTTGGCCCAGTGCACCTTCGCACGGGCAAAGGCCCGGCGTGCACCCTCGATGCAGATGGACCGCTTTATGGCCTCCAGCCGTGGGCAGGCATCCATAAGCCGCCTCACCAGGACAAAGTAGCTATTGGGAAGGGAGTCGCCAGGCCACATCCGGACTATAAGGCCCCTCATGGCCTGTTCGGCCGCCTTGTGCAGCTCGACCAGTTGCTTCAGCTGGTCGCTCATAGGCATCGGATGTTCGGTCCCAGTATACTGAGACCAGAACAGCTTCTCCGTCGAGCTTCCCTCCTCGGCCTGGTAAAACTTTGCGGCATCCGACACGCTGTGGGGCAAATCTGCGAATGCTCCTGGAGAGCTCCGGACTCGGGTAAGTAACAAGTAATTTACTTTTACATGCTTGCTTTGCATATTGAATGCCTTACCCGCCGCTATCTTCCTCATCGCCTCAATCTCCTAGAGGGCCTTTTGGGCTTCAGCCTTGGCATTCTTTGCGCTCTCAAGGGCCGTGGCAAGCTCAGACTCTCGCGTCCTCGAGTCAAGCTCCAACGCCTCGTGCTTCGTCACGAGAGCTTGGAGCTCTTGCTGCACCTCGCCCACCTGTGCCTCTTGCTTTTCCCGCTCGGTGCGCTCCTGGTCCACTTTGTTTTCGGCCTCGGACAACACTTGCTTCAGGGTCGCCACTTCGGTCGTGGCCCCTGGCAAATTCATGATGATCCTGTCATTTTGCAATCGCATCTTTTTTGTATATATATATATATATATATATATATATAGGCAAGGTATTACTTACCTTTGTTCTCCTCGAGCTGCCTCTTGGCAAGGCCGAGCTCTTTCTCGGACCCCTCGAGGTCCTGCTTCAGTGTGGCGACCTCTGCAGTCAGTGCGGTAGAGGTCAGCAGCGAAGCCTGCATACGCATATAGACATACTTATATTAGACTCCTGCAGATATTATTTGATCCTCTATTTGGCTTTTCTTTGTGAACACCAAATAGAGCATCAGGGGCTACTGTCTATGCGGTAATATTTTCCCTATATTTTAAATACTTACCTGAAAGCCTGTTAGAAGGCTGGTACAGGCTTCAGTCAGTCCGCTCTTGGTGAACTGAACCTTCTTGATCACCGCACTCATAATAGTGCGGTTCTCTTCATCGATGGAAGCACCACAAAGCGCTCCCAGCAGGTTGTCCGGTGCCTCTGGATGGACAGAGGTCACTGGCACGGGCGTCTTACCACTTTTGGAAGGGGGCCGCCTGCTTGAGTCCGGAACCACTGGACGTTCAGGCGCGTTGTTCGGCTGAGAGCCGAACTTGGAGCCTCCGGGAGCTTTGCTCCCTTTGCTCCTGGAGTCCGGAAGGTCGCCTTGACGCGCCTCCGGGACTGTCTCCCCCCTGCTCGGTGCCCCTTGAGATAATACCTCGGCATTTTTCGTAGGGCAAGGGGAGGAGGCGGTCGGAAGTGGATCGCTATCCATATCCAACGAATCCAAGGAGCCGTCCGACGAGGATACATCGATACGGGCTTGGGCGTTCTTCATAATCATATTCGGCATTAGGAGAATCAGTGCGACAAAGGTATGCTATTAGTTACTTTGGTATCCGAATACTTACGAATTCGCCAGGGGCTTGACCCTAAGCAGCCACTCGTCTTCGCCTTCGGCGGCGGTGGTAGAGCAGTCCGGAAGGAGAGTCCTTCCTTTCTTGGACCCTTCAGCCTCCCCGGTTGGGGCAGCCTTCCTTTTCTTGTCTCCCTCGGCTGGAGGGGGAGCATCTTCATCTTCCTCCTCCTCGTTTCCATGGGAGGAGTGCGCGGCAGAGTTATCGGACGATGAGTCCGATACCACCTGGCGCCGAGAACTCTTTCGGGTTCCCTTGGCCTTCTTCTTGTCCTTCTCCGGCACCTTATAAGGAGTCGGAGTCAGCATCTCCGTCAGGAGAGCGTCCACAGTGTCTTCGGGCAGAGGGGTCGGACAGTCAATCTGCTCCGATGCCTCCACCCAGTCCTGTCAAAGGCATGGGAGCTCAGACCCTGCACATGGTTAAGCTATGGGAAATAAATATCCTACCAGATGTACAGAAATTACCGAATCCGCAGGGCGCTTCGCGCTTAGCCCACGGTCCTCGGTGAGAGAGGGAGGGACCTCGGCGCCCTTGAATAGCACCCTCTAGACGTCTTTGTGCATCGTGTCGAAGAGCTCGCTTAGAATCTGGTGCCGGGGTGGGTCGAACTCCCATAAGTTGAAATCCCGTTGTTGACACGGGAGGATCCAGTGGAAGAGCATGACCTGGACTATGTTGACAAGCTTAAGTTTCTTGCTTGCCATGTTTCAGATACACTTTTGGAGTCCGTCCAGCTCCACCGATGAACCCCAGGACAGGTGAGGGAGTCCTGGATTAGGGGGTGTTCGGATAGCCGAACTATACCTTCAGCCGGACTCCTGGACTATGAAGATACAAGATTGAAGACTCTGTCCCGTGTCCGGAAGGGACTTTCCTTGGCGTGGAAGGCAAGCTTGGCGATACGGATGTTCAGATCTCCTACCATTGTAACCGACTCTAAGTAACCCTAACCCTCTCCGGTGTCTATATAAACCGGGGGGTTTTAGTCCGTAGGACAACATACACATCAACAATCATACCATAGGCTAGCTTCTAGGGTTTAGCCTCTCTGATCTCGTGGTAGATCTACTCTTGTACTACCCATATCATCAATATTAATCAAGCAGGACGTAGGGTTTTACCTCCATCGAGAGGGCCCGAACCTGGGTAAAACTTCGTGTCCCTTGCCTCCGGTTACCATCCGGCCTAGACGCACAGTTCGGGACCCCCTACCCGAGATCCGCCGGTTTTGACACCGACATTGGTGCTTTCATTGAGAGTTCCTCTGTGCCGTCGCCGTCAGGCCCGATGGCTCCTACGATCATTAATGGCGATGCAGTCCAGGGTGAGACCTTCCTCCCCGGACAGATCTTCGTCTTTGGCGGCTTCGCACTTCGGGCCAATTCACTTGGCCATCTAGAGCAGATCAAAAGCTATGCCCTTGGCCATCAGGTTAGATTCGGAAATTTAAACTACATGGCTGACATCCGCGGGGACTTGATCTTCGGCGGATTCGAACCACCGCCAAGCATGCCGCACTGTCACGACGAGCATGATCTAGCTCTGCCGCCGAACAGTGCCCTGGAGGCCAAACCCGCATCGGCTCCGACCCTTAGTTCGGAGCCAACCGCGCCGATCGAGGATGGGCGGTTGGACGCCACCTCGGGGGATGTGATCCCAACGGCGGTTGAGCCGAACACCAGCCCCATACTCTGCGAGACTCGTGACTCCATGGAGCCGGATTCTTCTCCGGACTCCGAACCCTCCGCGCCCCTGCCGATCGAATCCGATTGGGCACCGATCATGGAGTTCACGGCCGCGGACGTCTTTCAGCACTCGCCTTTCGGCGATATCCTGAGGTCACTAAAGTCTCTCTCTTTATCAGGAGAGCCCTGGCCGGACTACGGTCAGCAAGGTTGGGGTACGGACGATGAAGAAATTCAAAACCCACCCACCACCCACTTTGTAGCCGACATGCTCGACTACGACTCCGAAGACATCGACGGTATGGACGCCAATGAAGGAGATGATGAAGAACCAGCACCTACTAGGCCCTGGAAAGCCACCTCGTCATATGACATATACATGGTGGACACCCCAAAAGAGGGAGAGGGCGATGGAACAGCGGAGGATGACCCCTCCAAGAAACAGCCCAAGCGCCGGCGTCAGTGGCGCCGCTCAAAATCCTGCCAACACAAAAATGGTGATTCCAGCACGGGAGATAATAATACTCCGGAGAGTGCCGAAGAAAACCCCCTCCAGCAAGGTTTAGCACAGGAGGATGGAGAAACCAGCCCTCATGAGAGAGCAGCAGACAGAGAGGTCGAGAACGATAATTATATGCCTCCCTCCGAAGACAAGGCAAGCCTCGACGACGACGAATTCGTCGTGCCAGAGGATCCCGTTGAGCAAAAGCATTTCCAACACGGGCTTATGTCCACGGCAAGAAGCCTCAAGAAAAAACAGCAACAACTTCAAGCTGATCAAGATTTGCTGGTTGACAGATGGACCGAAGTCCTTGCGGCCGAAGAGCATAAACTCGAACGCCCCTCCAAGAGTTACCCAAAGCGCAGGTTGCTACCCCAATTAGAGGAGGAAGCACTTGATGCGGCCGAACGGCCACCTCGTGGCCGTGACAAAGAGGCCTCCCGGCCCTCCACTCAAGCCGCACCCCGTACCAAGGCACGGGAATATGCGCCGGACTTACGAGACATGTTGGAGGACAAGGCAAGGCAAACACGATTGATCTACAGATCGCGTGGGCACCCCATGGCTCGAGACGGTAACCGTCACGCCGGCCACAAATTCGGCAGGGCCGAACACAGTAGACAAAACTCATTGGAGCTACGTCATGATATCGCCCAGTACAGAGGCGCCGCACACCCACTGTGCTTTACAGACGAAATAATGGATCATCAAATCCCCGAGGGTTTCAAACCCATAAACATCGAATCATATGATGGCACAACAGACCCTGCGGTATGGATCGAGGATTATCTCCTTCATATCCACATGGCCCGCGGCGATGATTTTCACGTCATCAACCTCCCACTCAAGCTTAAAGGACCAGCTCGGCATTGGCTCAACAGCTTGCCAACAGGATCAATCAGTTGTTGGGAGGACCTGGAAGCCGCATTCCTCGACAATTTCCAGGGCACTTATGTGCGACCCCCATACGCCGATGACCTAAGTCACGTAATTCAGCAGCCAGAGGAATCGGCCAGGCAATTCTGGACACGGTTCCTAACAAAGAAAAATCAAATAGTCGATTGTCCAGACGCTGAGGCCCTAGCAGCCTTCAAGCACAATATCCGTGACGAGTGGCTGGCCCGGCACCTTGGACAGGAAAAGCCGAAATCTACAGCAGCACTCACGACACTCATGACCCGCTTTTGTGCGGGAGAAGACAGCTGGCTTGCTCATAGCAACAATATGACCAAGAACCCTGGTAGTTCAGACACCAGGGACATTAGTGGCAGGTCACGTCGCAACAAGCAGAAGCGCCGCATTAACGACGACAATGCTGAGGATACGGCAGTTAATGCCGGATTCAGAGGCTCTAAATCCGGTCAGCAGAAAAAGCCATTCAAAAGGAATCCTAGGGGCCCATCCAGCTTGGACCAAATACTCGACCGCTTGTGCCAAATACATGGCACCCCTGAAAACCGGCCAATCACACCAACAGGGATTGTTGGGTGTTCAAGCAGGCAGGCAAGTTAAGCGCCGACAATGAAGACAAGGGGCTGCATAGCGATGACGACGAGGAGCCCCGGCCGCCGAACAACAATGGACAGAAGGGTTTTCCCCCACAAGTGCGGACAGTGAACATGATATACGCCACCCATGTCCCAAAAAGGGAGCGGAAGCGCGCGTTAAGGGATGTATACGTGGTAGAGCCAGTCGCCCCAAAGTTCAACCCATGGTCCTCCTGCCCGATCACCTTTCATCGAAGAGACCATCCCACTAGCATCCGTCATGGCGGATTTGCCGCATTGGTTCTAGACCCAATTATTGACGGATTTCATCTCACTAGAGTCCTCATGGACGGCGGCAGCAGCCTGAACCTGCTTTACCAGGATACAGTGCGAAAAATGGGCATCGATCCCTCGAGGATTAAGCCCACCAAAACGACCTTTAAAGGCGTAATACTAGGTGTAGAGGCCAACTGTACAGGCTCAGTCACACTTGAAGTGGTCTTCGGATCCCCGGATAATTTCCGAAGCGAGGAATCGGTCTTCGACATAGTCCCATTCCGGAGTGGATATCATGCACTGCTCGGACGAACCGCATTCGCCAAATTCAATGCGGTATCGCACTACGCTTACCTTAAGCTCAATATGCCAGGCCCTCGTGGAGTAATTATGGTCAATGGAAACACCGAACGCTCCCTCCAAACGGAGGAGCACACGGCGGCCCTTGAAGCGGAAGTACAAAGCAGCCTCTCCAGGTAGTTCTCTAGTCTGGCCATTAAATGTCCGAACACCGTCAAGCGCGCCCGTAGTAACCTACAACAAGACCGCCTAGCACGTTCCAAGCAGGTGTAGCAGTACGGCCCCAACCCCAACCCTAGTAAAAAGGCGACGCCAGTACTTCGCGTACATAATTAAGCTCTAGAAATACCATGGGCATAGGGGGAGGTGTTGGAAATATGCCCTAGAGGCAATAATAAATTAGTTATTATTATATTTCCTAGTTCATGACAATCGTTTATTATCCATGCTAGAATTGTATTGATAGGAAACTCAGATACATGTATGGATACATAGAGAACACCATGTCCCTAGTAAGCCTCTAGTTGACTAGCTCGTTGATCAATAGATGGTTACGGTTTCCTGACCATGGACATTGGATGTCGTTGATAACGGGATCACATCATTGGGAGAATGATGTGATGGACAAGACCCAAACCTAAGCCTAGCACAAAGATCGTGTAGTTCGTATGCTAAAGCTTTTCTAATGTCAAGTATCATTTCCTTAGACCATGAGATTGTGCAACTCCCGGATACCGTAGGAATACCTTGGGTGTGCCAAACGTCACAACGTAACTGGGTGGCTATAAAGGTACACTACAGGTATCTCCGAAAGTGTCTGTTGGGTTGGCACGAATCGAGACTGGGATTTGTCACTCCGTGTGACGGAGAGGTATCTCTGGGCCCACTCGGTAGGACATCATCATAATGTGCACAATGTGATCAAGGAGTTGATCACGGGATAATGTGTTACGGAACGAGTAAAGAGACTTGCCGGTAACGAGATTGAACAAGGTATCGGGATACCGACGATCGAATCTCGGGCAAGTACAATACCGCTAGACAAAGGGAATTGTATACGGGATTGATCGAATCCTCGACATCGTGGTTCATCCGATGAGATCATCGTGGAACATGTGGGAACCAACATGGGTATCCAGATCCCGCTGTTGGTTATTGACCGAAGAACATCTCGGTCATGTCTGCATGGTTCCCGAACCCGTAGGGTCTACACACTTAAGGTTCGATGACGCTAGGGTTATAAGGAATAGATATACATGGTTACCGAATGTTGTTCGGAGTCCCTGATGAGATCCCGGATGTCACGAGGAGTTCCGGAATGGTCCGGAGGTAATGATTTATATATGGGAAGTCCTGTTTTGGTCACCGGAAAAGTTTCGGGTTTTATCGGTAACGTACCAGGACCACCGGGAGGGTCCCGGGGGTCCACCAAGTGGGGCCACCAGCCCCGGAGGGCAGCATGGGCCAAGTGTGGGAGGGGACCAGCCCCAGGTGGGCTGGTGCGCCCCCCCACCAAGGCCCAAGGCACAAGGGAGAGTGGAAGGGGGCAAACCCTAGGCTCAGATGGGCCTAAGGCCCACCTAGTGGTGTGCCCCCCTCTCTCCCCCCTTGGCCGCCCCCCTAGATGGGATCTAGGGCTGGATGCCACCCCTAGGGGTGGAAACCTAGGTGGGGCGCAGCCCCTCCCCTCCCCCTATATATACTTGAGGTTTTGGGCTGCTAGACACACGATTTGATCTCTCCCTAGTGTAGCCCTACCTCTCTCCTCCTCGTCTCTTGCGGTGCTTGGCGAAGCCCTGCTGGAGTACCACGCTCCTCCACCACCACCACGCCATTGTGCTGCTGCTGGATGGAGTCTTCCTCAACCTCTCCCTCTCTCCTTGCTGGATCAAGGCATGGGAGACATCACTGGGCTGTACGTGTGTTGAACGCGGAGGTGCCGTCCGTTCGGCACTAGGATCTCCGTTGATTTGGATCACGACGAGTACGACTCCTTCAACCCTGTTCTCTTGAACGCTTCCGCATAGCGATCTACAAGGGTATGTAGATGCACTCTCCTTCCCCTCGTTGCTGGTTTCTCCATAGATAGATCTTGGTGACACGTAGGAAAATTTTGAATTTCTGCTACGTTCCCCAACAGTGGCATCATGAGCTAAGTCTATTGCGTAGATTCTATGCACGAGTAGAACACAAAGTAGTTGTGGGCGTTGATTTTGTTCAATATGCTTACCGTTACTAGTCCAATCTTGATTCGGTGGCATTGTGGGATGAAGCGGCCCGGACCGACCTTACACGTACTCTTACGTGAGACTGGTTCCACCGACTGACATGCACTAGTTGCATAAGGTGGCTAGCGGGTGTCTGTCTCTCCCACTTTAGTCGGATAGGATTCGATGAAAAGGGTCCTTATGAAGGGTAAATAGCAATTGGCATATCACGTTGTGGTCTTTGCGTAGGTAAGAAACGTTCTTGCTAGAAACCCATAGCAGCCACGTAAAACATGCAAACAACAATTAGAGGACGTCTAACTTGTTTTTGCAAGGTATGCTATGTGATGTGATATGGCCAAAAGGATGTGATGAATGATATATGTGATGTATGAGATTGATCATGTTCTTGTAATAGGAATCACGACTTGCATGTCGATGAGTATGACAACCGGCAGGAGCCATAGGAGTTGTCTTTATTTATTGTATGACCTGCGTGTCATTGAACAACGCCATGTAATTACTTTACTTTATTGCTAACCGGTAGCCATAGTAGTAGAAGTAATAGTTTACGAGCAACTTCATGGAGACACGATGATGGAGATCATGGTGTCATGCCGGTGACAAGATGATCTTGGAGCCCCAAGATGGAGATCAAAGGAGCTATATGATATTGGCCATATCATGTCACTATTATTTGATTGCATGTGATGTTTATCATGTTTTTGCATCTTGTTTACTTAGAACGACGGTAGTAAATAATATGATCCCTCATAATAATTTCAAGAAAGTGTTCCCCCTAACTGTGCACCGTTGCGACAGTTTGTTGTTTCGAAGCACCACGTGGTGATCGGGTGTGATAGATTCTAACGTTCACATACAACGGGTGTAAGACAGATTTACACACGCAAAACACTTAGGTTGACTTGACGAGCCTAGCATGTACAGACATGGCCTCGGAACACAAGAGACCGAAAGGTCGAGCATGAGTCGTATGGTAGATACGATCAACATGAAGATGTTCACCGATGATGACTAGTCCGTCTCACGTGATGATCGGACACGGCCTAGTTGACTCGGATCATGTAATCACTTAGATGACTAGAGGGATGTCTATCTGAGTGGGAGTTCATAAGATGAACTTAATTATCCTGAACATAGTCAAAAGATCTTCGCAAATTATGTCATATCTCGCGCTTCAGTTCTACTGTTTAGATATGTTCCTAGAGAAAATTTAGTTGAAAGATGATAGTAGCAATTATGCGGACTAGGTCCGTAAACTGAGGATTGTCCTCATTGCTTCATAGAAGGCTTATGTCCTAAATGCACCGCTCAGTGTGCTGAACCTCGAACGTCGTCTGTGGATGTTGCGAACATCTGACATACACATTTTGATAACTACGTGATAGTTCAGTTAAATGGTTTAGAGTTGAGGCACCGAAGACGTTTTGAAACGCCGCAAAACATATGAGATGTTTCGAGGGCTGAAATTGGGATTTCAGGCTCGTGCCCACGTCAAGAGGTATGAGACCTCCGACAATTTTCTTAGCCTGCAAACTGAGGAGAAAAGCTCAATTGTTGAGCTTGTGCTCAGATTGTCTGATTACAACAATCATTTGAATCAAGTGGGAGTTGATCTTCCAGATGAGATAGTGATGTTTCTCCGAAGTCATTACCACCAAGCTGCTAGAGCTTCGTGATGAACTATAATATATCAGGGACATATATGATGATCCTTGAGATATTCGCGATGTTTGACAACACAAAAGTAGAAATCAAGAAGGAGCATCAATTGTTGATGGTTGGTGAAACCACTAGTTTCAAGAAGGGCAAGGGCAAAAAGGGATGCTTCATGAAACGGCAAATCAGCTGCTGCTCTAGTGAAGAAACCCAAGGTTGAACCCAAACCCGAGACTAAGTGCTTCTGTAATAAGGGGAACAGCCACTGGAGCAGAATTACCCTAGATACTTGGTAGATGAGAAGGTTGTCGATAGAAGTATATTGGATATACATTATGTTAATGTGTACTTTACTAGTACTCCTAGTAGCACCAGGGTATTAGATACCGGTTCGGTTGCTAAGTGTTAGTAACTCGAAATAAAAGCTACGGAATAAACGGAGACTAGCTAAAGGTGAGATGACGATATGTGTTGGAAGTATTTCCAAGGTTGATCAAATATCGTACGCTCCCTCTACCATCGAGATTGGTATTAAAACCTAAATAATTGTTATTTGGTGTTTGCGTTGAGCATAGACATGATTGGATTATGTCTATCGCGACACGGTTATTCATTTAAGGAGAATAATGGTTACTCTGTTTATTTGAATAATACCATCCCGATCGTAGTGATACACATTTTCATGCCAAAGGTATAAGATAGTAATGATAGTACCACACAAATGTGGCACTGAAATTTGAGTCATATTGGTATAAAACGCATGAAGAAGCTCCATGTTGAAGGATCTTTGGACTCACTCATTTTTGAAAAGTTTGAGACATGCGAACCATGTCTATTGGTGTATATGCATGAAGAAACTCCATGCAAATGGACCGTTTGGACTCACTTGATTTTGAATCACTTGAGACATGCAAATCATACCACATGGGCAAGATGACTGAAAGCCTCGTTTTCAGTAAAATGGAACTAGAAAGCAACTTGTTGGAAGTAATACATTTTGATGTGTGCAGTCCAATGAGTGCTGAGGCATGTAGTGGATATCGTTATGTTCTTGCTTCACAGATGATTTGAGTAGATGTTGAGTATATTTACTTGATGAATCATGAGTCTGAATTATTGAAAGGTTCAAGTAATTTCAGGGTGAAGTTGAAAGATCGTCGCGACAAGAGGATAAAATATCTATGATATGATCATAGAGATGAATATCTGAATTACGAGTTTGGCACAGAATTAAGACATTGCGGAAATTGTTTCACAACTAATACAGCCTGGAACACCATAGTGTGATGGTGTGTCCGAACATCATAACTGCACCCTATTGGATATGATGCATACCATGATGTCTCTTATCGAATTACCACGATAGTTTATGGGTTAGGCATTAGAGACAACCACATTCACTTTAAATAGGGCACCACGTAATTCCGATGAGATGACACTGTATGAACTATGGTTTAGAGAAACCTAAGCTGTCATTTCTTAAAAGTTTGGGGCTGCGACGCTTATGTGAAAAAGTTTCAGGCTGATAAGCTCGAACCCAAAGCGGATAAATGCATCTTCATAGGACACCCAAAACAGTTGGGTATACCTCCTGTCTCAGATCCGAAAGCAATAAGGGATTGTTTCTAGAATCGGATCCTTTCTCGAGGAAAAGTTTCTCTCAAAAGAATTGAGTGGGAGGATGGTGTAGACTTGATGAGGTTGTTGAACCGTCTCTTCAACTAGTGTGTGGCAGGGCATAGGAAGTTGTTCCTGTGGCACCTACACCAATTGAAGTGGAAGTTTATGATAGTGATCATGAAACTTCAGATCAAGTCACTACCAAACCTCGTAGGATGACAAGGATGCGTACTACTTCAGAGTGGTACGTAATCCTGTCTTGGAAGTCATGTTGCTAGACAACAATGAACCTACGATCTATGGAGAAGCGATGGTGGGCCCGGATTCCGATAAATGGCTCGAGGCCATAAAATTCGAGAGAGGATCCATGTATGAAAACAAAGTGTAGACTTTGGCAGAACGGCTCGATGGTCGTAAGGCTATTGAGTACAGATGGATTTTAAAAGGAAGACGGACAATGATGGTAAGTATCACCATTAAGAAAGCTCGACTTGTCGTTAAGATTTTTTTTTCCGACAAGTTCAAGGAGTTGACTATGATGAGACTTTCTCACTCGTAGCGATGCTAAGAGTCTGTTGGAATTATATTAGCGATTACTGCATTATTTATGAAATCTTGCAGATAGGATGTCAAAACATTGTTTCCTCGACGATTTTCTTGAGGAAAGGTTGTATGTGATACAACCGGAAGGTTTTGTCAATCCTGAAAGATGCTAATAAAGTATGCAAAGCTCCAGCAATCCTTCTAAGGACTGGAGTAAGCATCTCGGAGTTGGAATGCATGCTTTGATGAGATGATCAAAGATATTGGGTGTATACGAAGTTTATGAGAAACTTGTATTTCCAAAGAAGTGAGTGGGAGCACTATAGAATTTCTGATGAATATATGTTGTTGACATGTTGTTGATCAGAAATGACGTAGAATTTCTGGAAAGCATATAGGGTTATTTGGAAAGTGTTTTTCAATGGAAAGCCTGGATTAAGCTACTTGAACATTGAGCATCAAGATCTATAAGGATAGATCAAAACGCTTAATGGTACTTTCAAATGAGCACATATCTTGACATGATCTTGAAGGTGTTCAAGATGGATCAGTCAAAGAAGGAGTTCTTGCCTGAGTTGTAAGGTATGAAGTTAAGACTTAAAGCTCGACCACGGCAGAAGAAAGAGGAAGGACGAAGGTCGTCCCCTATGCTTTTGTCATAGGCTCTATACGGTATGCCATGCTGAGTACCGCACCTGATGTGTGCCTTGGCACATATCTGGCAAGAGGATACAAAGGTAATCTAGGAGTAGATCACCAGATAGCGGTCTAAATTATCCTTAGAGGAATAAGGATATGTTTCTTGGTTATGGAGGTGATAAAGAGTTCGACGTAAAGAGTTACGTCGGTGCAAGCTTAACACCTATCTGGATAGCTCTGAGTAGAGATACCGAATACGTATAGTGGAGCAACCATTTGGAATAGCTCCAAGTGGAGCGTGGAAGCAGCATTTATAATATGACCTAGAGATTTGCAAAGTCCATACGGATTTGATTGTTGCAGACCCGTTGACTAAAACCTCTCTCACAAGCAAAACGTGATCAAATCCCAGAACTCATTGAGTCTTAATCACATGATGATGTGAACTAGTTTAGTGACACTAGTAAACTCTTTGGATGTTGGTCACATGGCGATGTGACCTGTGAATGTTAATCACATGGCGATGTGAACTAGATTATTGACTCTAGTGCAAGTGGGAGACTGTTGGAAATATGCCCTAGGGGCAATAATAAATTAGTTATTATTATATTTCCTAGTTCATGATAATCGTTTATTATCCATGCTAGAATTGTATTGATAGGAAACTCAGATACATGTGTGGATACATAGACAACACCATGTCCCTAGTAAGCCTCTAGTTGACTAGCTCGTTGATCAATAGATGGTTACAGTTTCCTGACCATGGACATTGGATGTCGTTGATAACGGGATCACATCATTGGGAGAATGATGTGATGGACAAGACCCAAACCTAAGCCTAGCACAAAGATCGTGTAGTTCGTATGCTAAAGCTTTTCTAATGTCAAGTATCATTTCCTTAGACCATGAGATTGTGCAACTCCCGGATACCATAGGAATACGTTGGGTGTGCCAAACGTCACAACGTAACTGGGTGGCTATAAAGGTACACTACAGGTATCTCCGAAAGTGTCTGTTGGGTTGGCACGAATCGAGACTGGGATTTGTCACTCCGTGTGACGGAGAGGTATCTCTGGGCCCACTCGGTAGGACATCATCATAATGTGCACAATGTGATCAAGGAGTTGATCACGGGATGATGTGTTACGGAACGAGTAAAGAGACTTGCCGGTAACGAGATTGAACAAGGTATCGGGATACCGACGATCGAATCTCGGGCAAGTACAATACCGCTAGACAAAGGGAATTGTATACGGGATTGATCGAATCCTCGACATCGTGGTTCATCCGATGAGATCATCGTGGAACATGTGGGAACCAACATGGGTATCCAGATCCCGCTGTTGGTTATTGACCGAAGAACCATCTCGTCATGTCTGCATGTTCCCGAACCCCGTAGGTCCTACACACTTAAGGTTCGATGACGCTAGGGTTATAAGGAATAGATATACGTGGTTACCGAATGTTGTTCGGAGTCCCGGATGAGATCCCGGATGTCACGAGGAGTTCCGGAATGGTCCGGAGGTAACGATTTATATATGGGAAGTCCTGTTTTGGTCACCGGAAAAGTTTCGGGTTTTATCAGTAACATACCAGGACCACCGGGAGGGTCCCGGGGGTCCACCAAGTGGGGCCACCAGCCCCGGAGGGCAGCATGGGCCAAGTGTGGGAGGGGACCAGCCCCAGGTGGGCTGGTGCGCCCCCCCACCAAGGCCCAAGGCGCAAGGGAGAGTGGAAGGGGGCAAACCCTAGGCTCAGATGGGCCTAAGGCCCACCTAGTGGTGCGCCCCCCTCTCTCCCCCCTTGGCCGCCCCCCTAGATGGGATCTAGGGCTGGCTGCCACCCCTAGGGGTGGAAACCTAGGTGGGGCGCAGCCCCTCCCCTCCCCCTATATATACTTGAGGTTTTGGGCTGCTAGACACACAATTTGATCTCTCCCTGGCGTAGCCCTACCTCTCTCCTCCTCGTCTCTTGCGGTGCTTGGCGAAGCCCTGCTGGAGTACCACGCTCCACCACCACCACGCCGTTGTGCTGCTGCTGGATGGAGTCTTCCTCAACCTCTCCCTCTCTCCTTGCTGGATCAAGGCATGGGAGACGTCACCGGGTTGTACGTGTGTTGAACGCGGAGGTGCCGTCCGTTCGGCACTAGGATCTCCGGTGATTTGGATCACGACGAGTACGACTCCTTCAACCCCGTTCTCTTGAACGCTTCCGCATAGCAATCTACAAGGGTATGTAGATGCACTCTCCTTCCCCTCGTTGCTGGTTTCTCCATAGATAGATCTTGGTGACACGTAGGAAAATTTTGAATTTCTGCTACGTTCCCCAACAGGAGGGGCACCATCACGGCACGCCCAAAACACGGCTTAAACCGCACCAGGGGCTGCCGATTTTTTACTTTTCTCTTACTTCCAGGACTCTACTCTTCGGAAGGCCTGTTCGGCAGTTCAATGGCCGCACAAACGATGCAAGAACCAGGGAAGCAGACAAGCCATGCCGCATTACGGAAATCCCAGGTGGTCTCTATCATGAGCAGTATACCTGTTTCGCATACTATTCGGCAGCTTGCCCCTGGAGCAGACATGTTAAATAGTCCAACTTTTCGTTTATCGCATTACTTGTATCGTTCTGCTTTGATCGCCGTTATTTTTAATAAACAATGCATAGCTTTTGTCTATTTTTGCACTATCTTTTTATAAATAAATGTTCCTTAATGACGTGTTGCACCCGTACAACTTGGTACAGCCAAAATACGCCAGGGGCTTTTAGCACCCCTCAATATGGTGTGAGAAGTCCGAACACTTTCACAAGTGTGGCACCCTGAACTTATAGCATTATATGCATCGGCTCCGAATCATGTCTTGTGTCAATAGTTGGGTTTGCCCGGCTCCTATGTTTTGGTGCCTTACGTTCCGCTATATCGGCTAAGGTAGCACTAGGAGAACCACTGCGATTGTGCCCCAGTTGAGCTGGGCCGAGCACCTCAGTGGAGAAAGCTAAAACTGACTGTCATGATGAAGCGAGAGCTAGTCGCTATTTGAGAGGGGTTTTTTCGAGTCCCTAAAGACTTATGCCGCTTAGGGCGACGAGTCGGCTCTGTCTGGCCAAGGCGTGGATAGCGCCCCGAACTCGGTCTTCTGAATACTAGGGGCTTCGCCGAAATTTAAAATTATAGAATTCTATGGCTAAGTGAGAGTGTTCACGTATTATAGTCCGATTGCCTCGTTCGTCGGGCTGAGCGCCTCCCTCGAAGGACCCAAACATAGGAAAAAGAGCGCCTAGATTTATGCCCAAACACCCCAGCACTAGTGGCAAGGGGGCAGAAGCCGATGACTCGCCATCTCTCAGTATTGATAAACAGCCACACAGAAGGTAATATTTTAAATTCAAGCAGCATTGCTCAGCTCATATGAACAAGTTTTCAGCGCACAGGACAAAAAGAGCGAGTTTTACTCAAAAATTACATCCCTAGTACATTCATCCGCCATAAGGCGGGCACCCTTCAGAACATCCTTATAGTAATTTTCGGGCTTGCGATGCTCTTTCCCCGCTGGTGGCCCATCCTTCACAAGCTTCTCTACATCCATCCTACCCTAGTGCACCTTAGCGCGGGCAAAGGCCCTACGGGCACCTTCAATACAGACGGAGCGCTTGATGACTTCGAGCCTTGGACAGGCCTCCACCAGCCGCCGCACCAGCCCGAAATAGCTCCCAGGCAGAGCCTCTCCAGGCCACAGCCGAACTAGGAGGCCCTTCATGGCCTGTTCGGCCGCCTTGTGGAGCTCGACCAGTTGCTTCAGCTGGTCGCTCAAGGGCACGGGGTGTCCGGCCTCAGCATACTGAGACTAGAACACCTTCCCCATCGAGCTGCCCTCCTCGGCTCGATAGAATGCGGTGGCATCGGATACACTCTGGGGAAGATCTTCAAATGCCCCTGGAGAGCTCCGAATTCGGGTAAGTATCAAGTAACTCACGTTTATGTGTTTACTTTGCATAAAGAATGCCTTACCCGCCGCTATTTTCTTCACCTCATCCAACTCCTGGAGGGTCTTCTAGGATTCGGCCTTGGCAGAATTGGCATTTTCAATAGCCGCCACGAGCTCGGACGCTCGCGTCTTCGAGTCAAGCTCCAAACTCTCATGTTTCTTCATGAGAACCTGGAGCTCTTGCCGCACCTTGCCAACCTCAGCCTCATACCTCTCCAGCTCGGTGCGCTCCGCGGCCGCACTCTTCTTGGCCTCGAGCAGCGCTTGCTTAAGGGTCGCCACCTCAGATGTGGCCCCTACAATAGCCATGTTAATCCTGTCATTTCTTGCAATTGCACCTTTTTTGTACACAATTCAACCAAGGTATTTCTTACCTTCCTTCTCCTCGAGCTGCTTCTTGGCACGCCCAAGCTCTTACTCTGACTTCTCGAGGCTCTGCTTCAGCGTGTCCACTTCCGCAGTGAGTACGGCAGATGCCAGCAGAGAAGCCTGCACACGCATATTGACTCCTTTTGTTAGACTCCTGCGAATTTTTTGATCCTCTATTCGGCTTTTCTTCCCGAATGCCCAACAGAGCATCAGGGGCTACTGTCTATGCGGTAATATTATTCACACATTATTTACTTACCTCAAAGCCTGTCAAAAGGCTAGTACAAGCTTTAGTCAGTCCGCTCTTGGCGGACTGAACCTTCTGGACCACCGCACTC